>NC_063347.1:38131294-38142541 GCF_021869965.1 Rhincodon typus
GACTCGGGCTAAGATGGACATTGATTTGGGAGACAACTTAATTTCAAAGCCTTGAGAAGACGGGGAGGCTATTTGGTTTAATGGTCCATTTGGATGCCCATTCTCCTCACTGATCACCCTGTGTGAATAAGAATTTCAAATCTGACTTTTTATTTGTTGAAATATTTACCCTCCACGCTGCCTAATTTATTAGTTTTCTTTTTATTTTCTTTCAAAGCCATATGCTATAAGACCACTTCTCAGGCAACACCTTTCTAGGCCAAGAAGTCAAAATTTCTCTAGAGTTTTGTGTATTAAGCCAGTTTACCCACAAATCAAACGCGTGCCCATTCAATGCATCATGTCCTGCATTTGATTATCTCTTTTGGCAATAACACTGCGGTAGTTTTCAATCTATTATCTGTGCAGGGTATAAAATTTGACTGCTATGTCCTCTGAAATATATTACTGTTTTTGTACTGTTTAGTTATCTTTTAATAAATAATAATTTTGACTCGATTGAGCAAGTGAGGAATTAAACGTATATCCTCAAGTCATAAAAAACCTTGAAACATGAATGCTGTTTCTCTCTCAGATGCTGCCAGACCTCCTAATTTCTCCAGCAATTTCTGTTTTTATTTCAGATTCCCAGAACCCACAGTATTTTGCTTTTATCAAATTATATTCAGTTTAATTGTTATTAATTGCAAAAAGGTAGCGTAAAGGAAGAATACCATATGACCGAGATAAAAAGAAGGGTCATTAATTTATGGATTTATTGTTGTTTCATGAACAGGCTAAACTTAGGCCAACACACAAGAATGTTATGAGGTAAAAGGCTTTTACTCAAAGACACAGTTATGATATAAATTGGTTTAGTTGTGCAAATTAAAGAACATACCAAGCCAATGGGTATACACATTAATATGTTCATTTGGAATTAGGTTCTGTGGTAAAGTTCTGGTCTTTTTCAAATGCATCTGGAACATTTAGGATCATAGTTGCTTATTAGTTAATCATCACACTTTCTAAGCCAGTGCACAAATACCCTCATCAGTGCCACCTTATCTTGGTAAAGATCTATGAAGTTAAGCTAAAAGAGACAGCTATTAACATAAAAATGATCATACAAAGTGATTATCTTGTCAAAATAAATGAGGCATTCGTAGGAACTGATATCAATAAGACGACCATTACTTTTAAGAATCAAGAATCAAGGAATTGGACAAGTACTGTTTACCCTGTATGAGACTAATAAGCCAATTAGATTCTGAATGTGTCTGATAGTAGCCACTATACCCTGTGCACAACGTGCGGTTCTGTGCACAACAAGGAAGACCAAAAACAGAAGGAGAACTTCAATCAACAGAAGAGAAGAGACCTTTGCCAAGTCAATCAGTGTCACAGACGAACATCATGAAATGAATTGGTTGAAGAAATACTGTTTTAATTAAGCATTATTGCTTTTCTACTTGTTATCATACATCTTCACACCTGAAATGAGTCTTGTAACTAATCAGACTAACAAACATTTAGATCAGCTCTCTCAAACTCAATCTATAATTGTAACTGATTTAAGTTTTAGAATTGAAATTAAAGTACACCCAAATCTCATACTTTTCTTACATACTTCAACATCCTACTTGTTTTATTTCTGCTTCACTGCACCAGTTGAACACATTCAATGTCAATCTCGTCAAAATCATAGGTCACATTCAGTTTCTACCTTTGTGACTTCAACGTAATGGTCTATTATTCTTTCCATGCTATGCTTTTACACTTGCCTGGATACTGTTTCAGTTGCCACTGTCCTGCAACTTACATGTCATGTGCACTCATTATACAATTTTTAAACTATCTCTTCCAGTTCCAAAACTCTTTTTAAGATGGTATTATTTGTAAATGTAATTTCTTAAGATACTTCTTTTATGAAATACTATTAAGTACATTCTACAATAAAATTTGTAACTTACTTTTTAGTTAAATGAACTCCTCCCTTTAATCCACTGGTGAAGCTGCCCTTTCCTCTGCCACCAGCCAGGATTTGAGCTTTTAAAACAATTTCCTTTGCCTCTGTTGGGGAAAATGAACAGGAAAACACTAGCTATGTTTGTCTATGAAGACAGTGGTTTACTGTAACTTGAAAAACAAAATACACAGGGGAGATTTGGTTTAAAAAGTAGCACAGACAACATAAGTGGATCAAAAACAGAAAATGCTGGAGAAACTCAGCAGGTCTGACAGCATCTATGGAGAGAGAAAGAGTTAATGTTTTGTATCCAATATGATTCTTCTGCAGAACTTTTCTGTGCAAAGTGTATGCTACACAGTGCAGACCATAGAGCACATGACTCCTTCAAAGACCGCCAATGAATTGGTGAAACATAATTTCCCTTTGACAAAACCATGCTGACTCTTCCGAATCACCTTGAGTTGTTAAGACACTCTCCTACAGATCGTCATTCAGGCCACATTCTGGTCCTTCAGCTATCTGTTGGACAAGCTAGACCTACAAGATGCGTTGTAGTAACAATTCCTTTGACACCTCCTTCCAAGTCTGCAATTTCTACCACGTAGAATAACAAGGCAACAGGCCAACAAGGACTGGGGTTTTACTTTCTCCTTCACGTCACTCATCATCCAGACTTGGAATATTTTGCCATTCCTTAATTATCACTGAGCCAAATCCTGGAATGCCTTCCTAAATAACACTGTGGGTATATCTACTCCACATAGACCACAACAGTTGAAGAAGCCAGTTCATCACTACCTTTTTAAAGGGGAATAAATGCTGACCTTGCTAGCAACATATCAAATGATTTTTGTTTTAAATCCCCTACACAACTTTATTTTTCCGAATTGATCCTTTACTTACTTCTTCAAGCCTCCATTCATCTCCTCCCTTACCCTACACAATCTTATCTTTTCCATTGCTACATTCATGTGCTAATAACTTGTTAGTCTTTGAGAGAGAGAAAAGGTTCACCGTGATGTCCCTTTTTAAACTCCACACTTTTTAGCGCATATCCTTTGGTACTAGACCCATAGATAATGAAAAATTGTCTGGACTACTTCTATCTCTGCTTTATGCAAAAAAGTAATAATAACCATCTATACTACACATAATATTTGAAGCCAGGTTCAACTTGTGGCTTCTTATGGAAATACTTCAAATCTTTTAATCTATATTTTTAACCTCTGCTAAGGCAAGCTAGTGCCATATACATCACTTCCTCTTGCAGCTAAGCATTGTGTTGACAGTAGCACAGCAATCTCTTTTCTAATATACCATTCATTTTCTACATGCAGCAATAATTACAATTCTGCAGATGTATATTCATTCTATTAAAATTGATTTAAGAAAATGTACCATCAAACTGGCATCTGGTCAGTTTCAAGGTGAGCTAGGCTCCTAGTTTGTTTTTATATTATTGCAATGCAGAAACCTAGTTTGTGTTTAAAATCTAGCAATGTGTTTGCTCAGGTTACAATGACTTCGTACTCAAAAAATCGATGGAATGATTTAGAAGTTTTAGGTTTTTCATACATATTTAAGTATTTGAAGCAAAAATAGCTTAGGTTTTTGGCCTAGAAACCTGGAAATGGATTTGGGATAACAGTGTGGAGCTGTAGGAACACATACAGGCCAGGCAGCATCAGAGGAGCAGGAAAGTTGACATTTTGGTTCAGGACCCTTCTTCAGAAATGGGGAGGGGGAAGGGAGCTCAGAAATAAAGAGAGTGGAGGGGTAATGCTGGGGAAGGTAGGTGGGATGGCGATAGGTGAGTGCATGTCGGGAGTGGTAGGGATTGGTCAGTGAGGTGGGAGGGGCAGACAGGTGGGAGAGAAGATGGACAAGCTGTGTCAGGTCAAGAAGGTGAGGATAAGAGGGCGGGTTGGACATGGGACGAGGCCAGGGAGATTTTAAAACTGGTGGCATTCACGTTTAGGCCATTGCGCTGTAGACTCCTGATGCAGAATATGAGGTGCTGCTCCTCCAGTTTGCAGGTGGCTTTCCAGAATATTTCAACCATTCGACCTGCTATACTGCTCTAGGCATGCAAGAACAGTATTAGATAAATAAAAGCATGTTGTTTGCTTGTGTGTGGCAACAAACGTTCTATCGACAAGACTAAAGTGACCTTAAGGGCAAAAGATGGCGTGTTGGAAGACTTGGAATTGAATCTGTCTGAACTGAAGTTAGAATTAGCTATGTAGTGAATTATTAATTGTTTGTACAAAAGAGTCAGAAATAATCCAGACAATTTTTCATTATGGTGTGTGGGCCAAGTACCAAAGGATATGCGCTGATCTCGACTAGGGCCTTCTACTAATCACACTTACGGTAGGCCTTTCAGGAGATTCTTAAGAAGTTCAGCTTGAGTTAGTATAATAAATATCCATTTGTATTTCAGGTGCAAGGGTACTAACAGTCACATGAAAAAGCTATTCAATGTAAATGCTTAGTTTACTGAGAAATAGATTCCTTTATCTCCAATATTGCTGGGAAATAGTGTTTTTTTTAAAAAAGTCATTTGTCAGTAACAAAATGTGCTTATTAATACCTACTAATTGACAGTGATTAAAAACACTTTATTTGTACTAAACCCATTTTCAATTGTGTTAAACACACCATAGTTGCTACTTCAATACATCATGACACATTTTTAAAAGCAATTAAAAAAAACTTTTTAAAAGACTGCCTAATTGCACTTTTTGAAGACCAATTTTGAATTTGGAAATATGCAAATACAGTTGAGTGGAAACCCAGAAATAAAGCACTGATTAGAACAGGCACATGTTTGCCCTTCTTGGTAATTGCACCACAAGCAGAAGATCCACCTCTAACACGTTTCTTCCTGAAAAGTCAAATTGAGAGTTTCGTATGGCTTGCTATTCTAACTGCTCTTTGTACTTTAGCTCTTTGTTGCATTAAGAGGAACTGTCAAATGTCAGCATTCTTTTCTCCATAAAACCAACAGGCAGTGCTTGCTCAAGCACACCAACTGCTGGGGTGATCAAACTGAGTTTCATTTGCTCTGTACAAAACGACTAACTTTGAGAAAACATAACCTCATTACGTGCATGTGTAATTTTACGATTTAAGAATAAGACATTTTAATTGTATTGCTTTAATCCTGAGTGGATGAATTTCATTAAACAGTAAAATATTAGGAAATACAATGGAAGAGTTGATGGTTATACCATAAATGGAATGCCAGCCTGAGTAATTCTATGCATAATGTCTCATACAGTTTCCAAACGAAGATGTGAACATTAGAAGAAAACAATTTTTAACCAATTATCTTAATTAGTGTTTGTATAAAATACAGTGAAATACAAATGATATTCAATATGACTTTTCAAGAATTTATCAGAAAGGATCTGTTTGCCCAAAATTTAACCAAGTTTTGTTCTTGTCCCTTCAATAAAGCGGTAGAATACTTGCACAGAATGATGTTTTTGGTCATTAATACAATTGCTCTGCAGAAAATACACCTTGGTTTGTGATTACCACAATGCTTGTCATTTGCAGAACCATGGACAGGGCTCTAACTTTGAAAAATATTTCTGCACTGTCTCTCACGGATCAGAGGTTTGGCTTTGCAATACACAAACCCCTAGGCTTCTGAACTCAAGGTCAAAAAGTAAACTCTTATCCTAATGTAAACAATACATTGATTGATAAATTATTTTCAATGTACACAAACTTTACAAAATTATAATTTAACAAGAGTCATTGCATATTTTGAAAGCTTGTCATTGGAAAAATGTGATCTTGTGAAAGGATATAATTCATAAACTAACAACCATCTGTCATAAAAGTCAATACAGCTAAAATCTTCCTTGGGAGTTATGATTACTCAAACAATGCAATGCCTACAGCAAAATGAACAACCGTTTTCTGCTCAATCACCCTGTTCTTCCTTAACTACAGCATCAGTCACAGCACAACACTTGGGGAAAATGACAAACATATTAACTACAACACCACTTATCAATGACTGCAAAAGACTTTTAACATTAAATTACATGTTACATTGTTACGGACCAAGCCAGATTCCCTCAAAATATTTCAAGAAGGTAGCCTAGACCTCAACTTTTCTTATTTTAAAGGCAGATGTGAAATGGGTGTGATGCAACTGGTCAAACCACTCAGCTTTAAGCAACACAAAATTTATTTAAACTCTACAGTTGAAACACAAACAAAAGAAAGCAAAATTTAGAGTAACTTAACTATTAGGAAACCTAACCGATCCAATACAGCAACTTAACTAATTAAACTGTTCCAATATAGTAGCATCCCATAAACACACCCCTCAGCAGAAAGGTAGATTCAAACAGATTCTTATAGGCAGGTGGAAACAACATCCAGGGAGAGATTTCACAAAGTCAGAGTAATCCTTTACTGAAGCTTGCAACACTTCCGGTACTCAAAACATCTTGAGACTGCTACAGCTTAAAAAAAAAACTAGAAAAAACCTGAACTGGGAGAACTGGTCGTTCCCCTTCCATTGTTAAACTGCTGCTCCCTACTCCCTACTCTTCGGTACCTCTGCCTTTACAACCTCTCAAAAAAAAAACAAGGACAAAGTAACCTTTTCAAAGTGACAGCATCATCACAACATTCAAGGTATTGCACACAAATACATAATACTGATGGAAGTAAAGGACCCTCTAGCTGTCTTCTTCAAATTACTCCAGAAATTATTAGCAGAACATCATTGTTGAACAGTGATTGTTTCTATAAATTAGTTAACTACAGACATTCAGCTTAGACATTTCTCAAATTTACCAATAAAATCAGTGGTCACTTAAAGGCTCGATAACTAGTACAATTATCTTTGATAAATTTATTATCTTTATGTGGTGATACTAGACAATTGGGCTGCTCCAAAATTCACAATAGTAGTATATGTTTAATGGCCATCATCTTGGCTACTTAGACCAAAAGAATTCCCCAAATCTTTTAACAAAGTTCACCTGCAATCATCTTAACCAAATGATCCACTATGTTCTTTGAAAATTGTTTAAATGAAATCGATGGGAATCAGTCTGTCCTTTTAATCAAACTGTAGATTCTCATTTCATTACCGAAACAAAGTAATGACTTTCTACTAAATTAATCAACAAATACTATCAGGAAATAGGTTGTATCTCTGGCAAATAAATTAAACAAGGAAGCAACAATGTGCTTGTCTGGAATAAGTCATGTTTTACCTGAACACACAAAGCGAAGTTAAAAAAAAAATAAAAGAGGATATGAGTTGTGCCTCTTGTGATTCAGTTTTTTAAGATACAAAAAATAAGGTGACACCATAAAGTGCATGGAGAACAGGCATCATTTTATCCAAATGAATTAAATAAAGAGGGGCCTAATCCCCAGGAACACGGAGCAGGTTTTCAAATATGAATTGCATAAAACTGGGGAGAAATTGAAAAGCCATAGAAAATGTGACACATTTCCTGTAAATTTATAAAATGAAAGTTGTCAGAAATGTAAAGTGCTGTTGGGAGAACCAAAATTAATGAAATAAATACAGCTAAATGTAAAACTGCTGTCAGGAGCAGATACATTTTCTGCAAATTGAATATTTGTTTAAAGTTGGCACATCTCTTTTTCATTCACTGTAAGCTGGGAGGCAGAACAGGTAAACTTAAAATGAAAAAGAACACAAACTAAATATTAAAAAGCGTGATAAGCCAAATGGGAAAATAGAGCTCTGAATAGGTAGAATGCATTAGATTACTCCAGAAATAACATCTATAATTCAGGATCTTTTTTCAAAAGTCCCCAGTTGTCTCTCACTAGTAGCAGTCTGACTAGTTTATTTGTTTAGAGGTTGTATGCTTGCTTTCTAATGGCACTGATGTGCTGCTGCTTTGCTTTGAACCAACCAACAAAATTCACTGGCCAAAGTATGACCGCACAATACAATATTACAAATTGGGATGTGGGCAACGTACAATGAGAGGGGTTTGAGACAATAGCATGAGGGATGTAAGGGATGGCAGCATGATCTGGTGAACAGCAGGATGAGGGGGTGAGGGGATGCAAAGACAGCACATGGAGGGACAACACGAGTGGGAGAGCTGGTAGCACGAGGGGAAGCATGAGGTGGGTGAAGAAACATGACAGCAGCATGAGTGGGAGGGACCACAGAGCGAAAGGGCAGGATGGCAACAGCAGAAGGTTGAGTGTTGGAGAAGATGAACAAAAATTCTCAAGTGTTGACTTCTACTGCATCTTCATTTACCCCAACATTTCTTCCATTCACTGAGCTATACTCAAACAAATTTACACCTAATTACAGAAGTACAAAAATGTGAAATTTATTTATAATTCAACTTCCATTATCAGTTCAATTGCATGGTTTTACATGACTGGACTTACAAAAATGCAGTCTTGATGGCAATGTTTACAGAAAAGACTTTAATGCACAAATTTTAGTGTAAAAATGAAGTTGTTCTGCACGCACATACATGCACATACCAACTTCAACATACAACACATGTTAAGAAAGAAATGTTATTTTTGTTCAAACCTTCTTCCAAGATTGCAGTGTCAAAGTTGGCTGTGCAAGCAAAGCAAGTGCACCGTTAGTCAAGTGGAAGCAAGTTGCCGTTGCCCATCAACTGAGATATTTTTGCACTCTAATTTTACCTTTTCCTGATAAAAGACGGACAATATAAAACAGAAGGTGTCATCAGCAAGTAAATTAAAACCTCTAAAGTGCTGTTTCTGAATTCTTCTCTCCACTGTAAATGCAGTATATCATGCTGTTTCTAGTCATGCATGAACTATAGGAATCTGCTTTTTCTTTCGTAAAGACATCTTTGTAAAACTGGCTTCATTACCAGCTGAGAATGGAATTTGATTAGCAAGTCATTGAACTTTGTGTAAAGAATTTTTCAGCTTGATATTCCCTTTGATTTTGGTTTTCAGATGGTATATAAATCTTGCTTGAGGTTACGGATGAGCTTATGCCGTCTGTTATTTAATTAAGCGATAAACCATTCCACCAAGGGAATATACAAAGAAATCAGCCTCAAGCAACTATGGTAAAAACAAATCTGCCAGTGTTAGGGGACTTTATTTTCTCAATGTCATGGTTCACTAGCTAAAAAATACTCAGACAAAAATGTAAGCATCACAGCATTTAAAAAAGCAGTCAATATAACAGCCTAAAGAACTTTAACAAGATCTGAAATTCCCAGAGCAAAACAAAAAATATAAACATGACCTGGATTAGCATTCAGGAGGGACAAGGATGTTTTTGTTGCGCTGCACTTACTTAACAATTCCAGCTTATCTAAAGATGGAAAACATATTTTTTAAAAGAACTCTCTCTTGGTGCTTATTTTTATCCAAATGCAGTACTTACCATTGTCAGTTAGTTTAATACCAACATGTCTGCTTATCAGATGTGATCAGCTTCAAATAATCTAACTCTAAAAGATGTAGACAATAAAAAATCTAACTTTTATGATAAATCTAAGATATTGTCTAACATTTTGAACAATAAGTACATTTTGTCCACCAGATTGCTTTTATTTGTCTTTGTTCAATTCTAATTCATACAAACTAGGTGTATAAACAACAAACATTGCCAAGTTTCTCCACTTGCCTGCATTGTCTTCAACCTATGAAAGGAAAAAACACAAATCTGTCATATACAGTTCAGCAAGTGCTATCTATGTTGTAGCTAGCAACCAAAATAACTTGGAAGGACAAGTACCAGTAAGTGCCTCAGGGGTAAGCATGACTCCATTAACAAACAAGCACACATAATTACTGCAAGGATGGGAAATGGGTTTCTTTTCTTTAATTCATATCTATACAGTATCAAGATTATGAACATTTCAATCATACCACAACTACAATTTATGCGATGGGAATATTTAAATACTGCATGAGCATGCAAATTTTAAAATTAACTTAAATTGCAAAACATAAAAATTGTTTGGTTGACACCACACTGCAACAGCAAACATATTTGAAAGAATTTTACCATCATTGATTTTTATAAAGAACATGTGGAAATCTTCTAAATTGTCAATACTTGGTGTAGGAATTAAAAGGCTTCATACAAAACTGTGAATTAGCTGAACTTCTTCAACTCTTGGGTAACCAACTCGATTCATCACCAACACATTAAAACAAGCAATTTCTACACTGACTTGGAGGTGATGACAAAGATGCTTTCTAAAATTTGTTACATGCATGGCATTTTTGCTGATTCATATATTCTGACGTAAATCTGAACTGCACTTGAACATACGGAGACAAGTGATTGTTACGAATCTTGACGAACATAGTTTATATTGACGATTTCACTGGTGTGGTGATTATTAGAAGCAGATCAGAATAATGATAGTCAATCATTTCAGGGAGGTTACAAGAAAGTTCAAAGGAAAAGATGAGAGAATGCTCTAGAAAAACTACTAGCCAGGAAATAAACAAAAATAGCAGGCATGTATATATGGCTAATTTTTGAATAAGAAAAGATTCTAAAGAGCTTGATGTCGGTTGACACCAAACATTTTCCTAAATGATATTGGAGTGGATATAAACTTCATCCCAAAGTTAATGGATAACAGCAATGTAGTAAGGGATGGTTAACACACTGAAAAAGGTAACAGGTTACATTGAGATTTAAATTTGGATAGGTGAACAGATAATTAGCAGCTGTATTTCAAAGCATAATCTAAGCAACAATATTACAGGGCTAAATAATTTATTTTAAACAAAATGCCATTCAAAAAATTGGAATCCGATTATACAGATCCTTAAAAGACATCATGCTAATATCTGACAGCTGTCAGCAAAACAGAAAAAGATTTTAGGGTAAGAAGGATCACCAGACTCGAAATGTTAACTCTGCTTCATCACCACAGATGCTGCCAGACCTGCTGAGTTCCTCCAGCAATTTCTGTTTTTGTTAATGATTTTAGATGGTGTACTGAAAAAAAGCAAGAATGTATCGATCACAGGAGGTTATCCTGACACTCTGTACAGTACATAATCTGGAACACTGATTATAAGATGGATGGAACTGAGCTAGAAAAGATGCATTGAATGCTTTTTGAAATAATGAGGGGACTGGAGCAAGTACAAGCAGACTTACAGAGCTTAAATCGTTTTCTTTCAAGAAAAGAATCCGGGAGGAGATTACAGTGATATATTCAAATGAATATTGCTCACTGATGTTAAATGCCACCAAGTATATTGATTAGAGTAGTATAGCAGGAGAATAGGATACAAGT
>NC_063347.1:38143041-38168041 GCF_021869965.1 Rhincodon typus
GTAAACTGAAAAAGGACACTTTCAGGCAGGACATAAGAAAGCATACTTCATTCAGGTTTTCTCAAGAAGTCTGCCAAGGCAAATTATGGGGCAAATAAGTTAGATTTCTTCAAGATCAGATAGAACAAATACTTTGAAAACAGTCTAACAGTTACAACTGAGATAACAAGGTGTAGAGCTGGATGAACACAGCAGGCCAAGCAGCATCAGAGGAGCAGGAAGGCTGACGTTTCGGGCCTAGACCCTTCTTCAGAAAATCAGTTACAACTGTTAGGATAGAAAGAAGGCAAATATCAATGTTAATGTTTAATGCCCAAACCAGACAACAACAAATTTCAAAGAACAGCATAAAGAAACTCAATCCTGTTCATTTACTGATGACTCACTGAAATGTTGAAGCTGTAGGTTCAAGTTGTTGATAAAATAAATCCTTTCATGATGACTTGTTCAGCAAGAATGATCACTTCAATAATACATGTATCTATAAAAGTGTGCCCAAAGTTTAAGTGATTAAATTAAGCAAGTAGACTTTTCCATCATTATTGGTAGAGATTATTTTTGTGATTTAAGTTACTCCAAAAATCATCCATTAACAAATACATTTTAATTTGGTTTAATGTAATGTTATTTAAGCTTTAATGTCACATGTACAATGTCACCACACACGGCACGATCTCCGGTACAAAGCTTAGGTACAAGTAGGAACATTGAGAAACAAAATTAAAAGTCAAGCATTACCGTTGTTCCTAATTTAGTAGAAATGAAATTAAAAGTTAACATTACTGTCCTTCCTATTATTAAGTGGAAAAATAAATTAATAAAGGTAAAAGTTACACAGACGTACTTGAGTGCATTTAATAAGGACATTTAATACCCTGGAGTCTATTTTTGTTGCATTTATGATTCCATAACTTATTAGTCATGATGTCAACCAGGGTTGGACCTGCTGAGAATCATGAGTAACCAGTTGTTAATCTTTTATATTTATTTACGCAGTTATAGATTGATGCTGAGAGATTATGATGAGGCTGAGCATAGTCAATGCGGTTCTTCACTGTAGACTGATAAACTTTTCAATATTAAAAAGGGGTAACTATAAGTGACAGGATCTTGAAAGAAAACTCAATTTGCAGCCTTTATAACCCAAGAGAGTTCTGCACTCTTTATATACATTATTTGATATTGTAACTGGCCTCAGGCACAGGCCAGAGTATCATGTTGATAACGATTGTGGTGTGGGATCGAGTGTGTGGGTGAAGAGAGCTAGCAAGAATTCTGCTTTTATACGCTAGTTTGGTTCTCTCCTTCTGCCGATACTGCCAGTGAGGAGCAATGCAAGAAAGAAAAACAAATACCTAAGTGTCTTCCTGTCAGTACAAATCTCTTCACTGTCAAATCCTCATCTGTGCATTCTTGTGATGACACATGAGAACTGGGTGACTCACAGCCCAAAGCAAAAGCTTCAGACCAACTCCACGGAGGTTTGGTTGCTGGACATGAAGTGTGCAGGCCCACTGGCAAGTGGACACATGCTGGCAGCACTTAAGAACCAGCCTCCCAACCAAGGTCAAACATCCCAAGCTGCCTTGTGGATACCCAAGGGAGAGAACCCTGACAAAACATGTGGAATGGAGCCCAAAGACAAACTGATGTCTAATTATGTCACCATCAAAGCAGCACCTCAATCAGGCAAGTATCAAACTTAGAGCTTTGCATTCCGGAGTTTTTTTTGGGGGCGGTAGGGATGGTCATGGGGTGTGTTCATGTTGGTCAACACATGAGCTTTTCTGGGCTTGTCCTCTGGAGAGGACACTCCAGTTAGTCTGCACAGTGTTAACACAAGATTGGAGACCAACAGTTACAAGTGATAAATCCTACCCAAAATGATGTAGAGAACAGGTGCTGTGGACGGTCTGCAGTGGGAGACTATCATGTTGCAATGGGAAGCCACTGCCCACCTCAAGTCATGCAAACCCAGCCAAATAAGACATGATACATTACAGAAGAATACAAGAAATAGGAGAAGTAGGCCATTTGGTCCCTCAAGCCTACCCCACCAATCAATAATATCATGGCTGATATGCCTCAGCCTCAACTCTTCTATTGTGTCAGATCCTCACAGCTTTCAACTCCGATATTTCAAAAATCTCCAAGTACTTTCAGTGACGTAGCCTCCAAAACTCTCCAAGATGGCGAATTCCAGACATCCACTACCCTCAGAGAAGAAAATCCTCCGCACCTCAGTTAGGGAATTAGAGAACACTGATTTCACAGTATGTTCCCTTTTTCAAGGTTCTCCAACTAATGGAGACAACTTCTCAACAACCAGTTTGTTATGCCCCCTCAGAATCTTGTATGTTTCGAAACGATCACATCCCATTCTTCCAAACTCTCATCAATAAAGGCCTAACATTCTCGATAAGTCAACCACTATATCACGGGAGCAGCCCAGCAAATCTTTTTTGAACTGCTAATATATCCTTTTTGAAATCTGGGGACAAAAACTGTCCATACTACTCTAGGTATAACTTCTTGTACCATGATTACCCCATTTTTTAATACTCCAGCCTCCCAGCACTGTAGGACAAAGTTCCATTTGCCTTCTTATTTACTTGCTGCAGCTACATGTTATCTTTGTGCATTTCATGCACAAGAACATCCAGATCCCTTAACCTTTTTTCAAATCTCTCTCCATAATGGTCTGCCGTTTGATTCTTCCTATCAAAGTGCACGGCCTCATACTTTAGTAGATTAACCTCCATCTGCCAAGGTTTTACCCACACATTCAACATATCAATATAGCCTTGCAGATTCCTTAGGTCCTCATCACAACATGCCCCCTCTCACCGATATGTTTATCATTAAAAATTTTGGATACATTACACTCTCCCCTTCTCTAAGTCTGAACATAGAAAATAGAAGTAGAAATAGGCCCTTTGAGCCTACTCCGCCATTCAATCTGATTACGGCTGATAATCCAACACAACACGCTGTTCCAACTTTCTCCTCATACCCTTTGACGCCTTTAGCCCTAAGAACTCTATTTAAACTCCTTCCTGAAAACATTCAACATTATGGCCTCAACCATTTTCTGTGGTAGAAATTCCACAGGCTCACTATTTTCTGGGCAAAAAAAAAAGTTTCCTCATCTCAGTCCTAAATGGCCTATCCTGCTTCCTTAGATTGTGACTGCCAGTTCTGTCCATTGACTGGGAACATCCTTCCTATGTTTACCCTGATTTGTCCTGGTATAATTTTATAGTTTCTCTGAGAAACCCCTCATTCATTTAAACTCCACAGTATACAGCCCTAATCATTATACGTCAGTCCTGCCATCATAGGAATCAGTCTGGTAAATCTTTGTTGCACTCCCTCCATAGCCAGAACATTCTTCCTCAGTCCCACAATGCTCCAGGTATGGTATCACCAAGGCTCTGTGCATTTGTAGCAAGACATTTCTACTCCTGTAACATTTGTCTTCTTCACCAGCCACTGCGCTTGCATGTTTACTTTCAGCATACATGGATACCCTTGTTTTGTTGTACATCCCCCTTCCTGATTTATCACCATTCAGATAATCATGCTGCTCCATATTTTGACCCAAAGTGATTCTCCATCAAGGGTTGCTGTAGCATCATCATCACTCATCACTGTATTGATACCTTCCTTTATTAACAAAGTCACACCACCTCCTTTTTATTTTTGCCTATTTTTACAGGATGTAAAATACCCTTGAATGTTAAATTTGTAATCTTGACCACCCTACAAGTGCAGTTCCAGCATAACCTTTCTCCTGTTGTATTCCATTCCTTGTCTAAGGCAAATATCCCATATGCCTTTGTAACCACCACATCTACTTTGTTTACATACTAAGCTCTTTCTGATCTTCAGTACTTTCCAGCATCTGACAGTCATTGTGTAATTCCTTGCTTTGTTAGTGCTCCCGAAGTGCATGGCCTCACACTTTTCTTTGTTGCATTCCATTTGCAACTGCTCTGGCCAGCTGGCTAGTCCACTGATATCCTCCCACAAATTACAAGCTTCCTCCCTAATGGCGGCATGGTGGCTCAGTGGTTAGCACTGCTGCCTCGCACTACCAAGAACCCAGGTTTGATTCCACGTTCAAGTGACTCCCTGTATTGAGTTTGCACAATCTCCCTGTGTGCATTTCCTCTGGATGCTCTGGTTTCCTCTCACAGTCCACAGACTGGTTAGGTGGATAGGCCATGCTAAATTGTCAATGTGTCCAGGGATGTGTAGGATAGGTGGATTAGCCATGGGAAACGCATGGTTATAGGCTAGGTGGTGGGTCTGGATGGGATGCTCTTCGGAGGGTCCATGCGGACTCGATGGGCTGAATGGCCTGATTCCCCACTACAAGGATTCCATGATTTACCACTTTTCTAATTTTTGTGTCAACTGCAAACTTCATACCTCCTACACTTAAGTCCAAATCATGAATGCACGCCACAAACAGCAAGAGCCCCACCATTAAGCCCTGTGAAACTCCACTAGAAACAGACTGGCAGTCAAAGAAACACCCCTCTACCATCACCCTCTGATTCTTGACTCTCAGTTAATTTTGGATCCAATGCATCACCTTGCCTTGATTCTCAAGGGCTCTGAGTTTGTTGACCAGCCTGCCATTAGCGAGGCCTTTGATGAAGTCCCTAAAAGTCCATGTAGATCACATCAAAATGATTACTGTCCTCAACACTCCTGGTTACCTCCTCAAAAATATGATCAAATTTGTCAAATACGAACTTCCTTTAACAAATCCATGATCACCATCTCTGATTAATCGCTGTTTCTCCAAGAGCTGATATACTTTGTCCCGGAGTTGTTTTCTAATAATTTCCCTATTCACCGAGGTTAATTTCTTTAGCTATTCCTTCCCTTTTTTAAAATAATTGGACAACTTTATCAGTCCTCTGACACTTCACTTGTAGCCAAGAAAACTTCAAAATTACAACCAAGATCCCTAATATTTCCACACTTGCTTCCCTCAATAGCCTGGAAGGGATACGTTTTATCTGGTCTTACGGATTTACTTACTTTTAAGGCAGCTAAAACCTCTTGTGCCTCGTGTTGTAGCACAAAGAAACCTAAGGGCTCAGGTATAAAATTCTTTTAAATTTGCATCACATGTAGGCGGGGTGGTTAAGAAGGCATTTAGCAAGTTTGCCTTCGTTGCTCATACCTTTGGTATCGGAATTTGGACATCGTGTCGAGGTTGCACAGGACGTCGGTGAGGCCTCTTCAGGAGTACTGTGTGCAGTTCTGGTCACCCTGATATAGGAAGGATATTAATAAACTGGAGAGGGCTCAGAAAAGATTTCCAAGGATGTTGCGGGGAACGGATGGTTTGAGATATAAAATTAGGTTGGAAAGACTGGGACTTTTTTCACTGAAGTGTAAGAGGTTGAGAGGTGACCTTCCACAGGTTTATAAAATAATGAGGGGCATAGACAAGGTGAATGACAAGCGCCTTTTCCCTAGGGTGGGGAGTTTAAAACTAGAGAACATAGGTTTAAGATGAGAACAGAAAGATTTAAAAAGGATACGAGGGGCAACTTTTGTTTTACACAGAGTATTCATGTTTGCAACGAACTATGAGAGAAAGTGTTGGATGCAGGTACAGATACAGCTACAACATTTAAAAGAATCCAGATAAGTTCATGAATAGAAAAGGTTTGGAGGGATATGGGCCAAGCACAGGCAGGTGGGACTAGTTTAGTTTGGGAACATGACGGCATGAAGTGGTTGAACGGAAGGGTCTATTTCCATGCTGTATGACTCTACGACTATGACTCTATAACTAGGAGAAGTACTCTTATTGTATGTTCTGACACTTGAGGTATTGGGAGTAGATCAACAGTGTTCTCTTCCATCCTCGTGCAAAACACAGCACAAACTGCTGCCACTGGCAATATTTTGCTTGTTTGACATTGAAGTCAATGGGCATAATTTCAGCATGTGGACATTCTAACTAGTTTATTGTGATCAGTACTACAACTTCTTTCTGTTCTTCACTCTACCTCAATCAAATGATTGCTGCTCTCAAAGTACTCTCTTAAATCATTTAAGAAAAAAGACGGTGGATGCTGGAAATCTGAAACAAAAACAGAAACTCAGCAGCTCTGGCAGCAACTGTGGAGAGAAAGCAGAGTTAACTTTTTGGGTCACAGTGCTCCGAACAAGGGCCACTGGAAGTAAAATGTTAACTCTGATTTCTCTCCACTGATTTGGCCAGACCTGTTGAGTTTCTACAGCTACTTTTGTTTCTGTCTCAAATTATTTCTAGGTTTTAATATCTTGATCCTTTTCAAAAAAAAGGACGATAGACTGAACCTTACTTGTTTTTGGCTAAAAGTCCAAGTTGTATCAAGATTTTGGAGAGCTTGTCACCATGGGAGCTAGTGAGTTCTTCCAGCATATCTTACCATCCTCACCACAATGACTGCCACAAACATTACATCAGACAGACAAGAAGAAAATTAGCCATCAGAATACACGAATATCAGCTAGCAGCAAAACGGCATGATGTACATTCAGACAATGAAGGCCATCAGTTTAACTGGGACAAAGTAACCATGGTAGCCCAAGCCAAACATAGACACGCACGGGAATTCCTAGAGGCATGGTTCTCCACCCATAATGCAATCAACAAACATATAGAATTGGACCCCATATATATACCCACACAGATCAAAATCGGAAATGACAGTACTGACCATAATGGAGCGAACAGTATAAATTCCAAACGGAGTAGAATAACATCGCTTCATCGGAGGCTCCACTGATGATGTCACCTAGCATGGTGACAAAACGTCTGAACAAAAACAGGCCAGCTTGGCAAGCAAGTCAACAACCTCATCCACAACCCAATTTACAGATCTTTGCCAAAACTTTAAATTATCTACCCTGCCTCTATGGCGTCTTTCATGCCCAATTTCCACCCCATCTTACCACATGCCATTCTCACAACAACTTGCCGCTCAATGGATATCCTGGAATTCACTGGCATGTCTTGCACCCACACCATCTTGAAAAGTTTGATGCACACCCAAACAAGCACTGTCAGTCCTGAGCTGTCTGTATGGTTATAGATTTTTGCTCTGGACTATGGGGCAGAGGGAAATTGGCACCCCAACCTGCGGGCAGTGTCTCGGAGATCCTGCTGGAAGGAGTGGTGCTAATGTAAGACTTTCTCTTCCCTCAGGACTGGCAGTGGAGACCATAACATCAGGCCATGCCAGTCTGGTCTGAGGTTGCCACTGGGGAAGTGCAGTCTCAACTATCTGGAGGAAAGCCCAACAATGCAGGAAGATAGTTAATATCCTTCTCCACTCCACCAGCATAAGTGTCATTATTTTCTCTCTGATATCTCACACATTTACCCTGTCTCTGTTACTGCACTTAACTCCCACTAAGACTCAGTCACTCTCACACTACATCCCATGATTCAATTTAAAAATTGATTAAGCAGCTTTGCGGTAATCCCAAATTTTGCGAGAAAATCTGATGGAGGAAGGAAGAATGAATTGTATTGGTGGAGGGTGATTTGTGTGCTAACACAGGAGTATTTTGAAAAGAGAATACTGGAAAGTCAGATAAATTTACAATAAGACAGAGGCCTAGTTAGAACATAGAACATAGAACATAGAACATTACAGCGCAGTACAGGCCCTTCGGCCCTCGATGTTGCGCCAACTTGTGAAACCAATCTGAAGCCCATCTAAACTAAACTATTCCATTATCATCCATATGTTTATCCAATGACCATTTAAATGCCCTTAAAGTTGGCGAGTCTACTATTTTTGCAGGCAGGGCATTCCACGCCCTTACTACTCTCTGAGTAAAGAGCCTACCTCTGACATCTGTCCTATATCTATCACCCCTCAATTTAAAGCCACGTCCCCTCGTGCTAGCCATCACCATCCGAGGAAAAAGGCTCTCGCTGTCCACCCTATCTAATCCTCTGATCATCTTGTATGTCTCTATTAAGTCACCTCTTAACCCTCTTCTCTAACGAAAACAGCCTTAAGTCCCTCAGCCTTTCCTCATAAGACCTTCCCTCCATACCAGACAACATCCTGGTAAATCTTCTCTGCACCCTTTCCAATGCTTCCACATCCTTCCTATAATGCGGTGACCAGAACTGTACGCAATACTCCAAGTGCGGCCGCACCAGAGTTTTGTACAGTTAGTATGCTTTTTATCATTACTGGAAACCAAATTTATTTTTTCTTCTTTATAATAAAATAATGGTGGCCCAAATTATAGGACTCAACACTTCAGAAATTCACACTAAAATAAAATAATCAAGTCAGCTGCAACTTAAATATGCACACCATAATTTTAGAATTTATTAAAGCATCCACAAAACTGAATAGCACTGCTCTGGGTTGTCCTGTTATTTAATTTTATATAAAACTTATTTTTCTTTGAACTCCAGATGGTAACAATCTAATTTGTGGGGTCATCCAACTTTAAACAGAGACTTTTTTTTAAAACAAAAGTGCTTGCTAGGCTCCTGCTGTTCAGTGGTTTCTTAATGGAATATGACACTTTATTTCAAATGCATTCACAAATAATTTCCTCTATGTTGCAGTCAAACAAAATGGTTCTGCAACTTGAAAATGTCTGGAAGCTGAATGAAAGGCTGAGGTAACATATAATCTTACAATTACACCAAGGATTTATTTCCCTAGCAAAGCATTAATATAGCAGCAAATAGTACTTATGTAGCAGCTTAATTACATTCATAATGTGTATGTTTGAGGAAGGTTCATATAAGGTGAAGAGGAGATAGGAGTTCAGGGAAGGAGTCAACAAGATAAATTTGAGGCACGCAAAGGCTCTGCCACCACTGATAAATTGAATGATACACAGTAGGCAAAACTTGGAATCAGAAAGGGAGATGGAGAGACAGCGATAGGATAGGAAGTTTGTCACAGGAGGAAAGATTAAAAAGACTCTAGTCAAAGGGCTAGGAAAAGAACATTTTGGAGAAGTTACAAAGCAACAATGGATGAAACCATGGACAGTTTGAATGCAACATTAAGAGTTTAAGTTTGATATTTTTGTATCATACTGTAATCTGTAGGTTGCTGTTTTGTTTTAGGGAAAAGGGGGTATGAGGGAGTGCAGAAATGATGGATTATCAAGAATTAATGAAGAATTGGGCAGTTTTTAGGAAAAGAGGGGAGAGGAAGAGGATGACACAGATGACTTTGAGGAAACCAGCTGGGATTTTATCTGATGATAGACCTCATAGCCACTTACCAAGTCATTGTTAGCAGAAAAAGATTAAATTTCAGTGTAAATTTGGTAGGTTTGCCTTCAGAACCCCATCTTTGTAATGCAGTCTACATCTCATGGTTCTTATCAGCCTCAGGTGACTCAGTGGTTTGAATCAATGAGAAGTAAACATTGTTTTGGGCACTGTTGTAAACTGTGTAAGTAGACCTTTCGATGCTCAGCTGGGGAATTTTTTTTTTATTAGTTCCCAACTGATCAAGAAGCTTGAGGTGACAACTGAAGTCAATCAGAAGTGGCAGAAGCCTCCCCACTTACTGGAGTCACATCTAGCACAAAGGAACACTGTTGTGGTTATTGGAGATCAATCATCATCAGCCCCAGGACACTACAGCAAGTTCCTCAGGGCAGTATATTTTGCTCAATCTTCTTCTGCTTCTTCCTCAATGATCCTGTCTCAATCATAGAAATGGGAATGTTTGTTGTTGAATTGCACAATATTCAGCACTATCCTCAGTCTCCAGGTAATGAAGTAGCCCAAATCTGGACAACTTTCAGACTTGAACTAATACAAAGTGGCAAGTAACATTCATGTCATATAAATGGTAAGTAATAACCAGTCCAACAGGAGAGAATCTAATCATCTTCCTTGCACATTCAATAAGAACATAGAAAATCCGCCATTCAATACATCACTGCTGTCCATCCAACTCCGTGCCCTTTTCCCACTTTCTCTCCATATTCTTTGATACCTTTAGTCCTAAGAATTTTATCTAACTCCTTCCCGAAAACATTCAATGTTTTGGTCTCAACTGCTTTCTGAAGCTTGATTTCCACAGGCTTATCACGCTCTAGGTGAAGAAATGTCTCCTTGTTCCAGTCCGTAATTGGTTGTTGGGAACATCTTTCCTATGTTTACCCTGTCTCATCCTGTTAGAACTTTTTAAGCTTTTTATAAGAACCACAACCCCACCTCCCCCACCACCTTCATACTTCTGAACTCCAGTGAATATAGTCCTAACTGATCCAGACTCTCTTCGTACATCATTCTGCCATCCCAGCAAGTGCGGTATTCAGCAATGACATTATCATTGTTTAATCTCCCACCATGAACTTCCTGGTGGAGGCCACTGACCAGAAAGTTAATTGTAATAGCCACACAAATACTACAGCTATAACAGCAGGCTATTCAAGCCTGCAAATTCTTTGGTGAATATCTTGCCTCTTGACTCCATAAATTCTGTCCACCACTGCAAAGCACAAGATAAGAGTATGATGGAATACTCCTCATTTGCCTGAATGAGTCGACGTCCTACAGCACTCAATAAACTTGAAACCATCAGAACAAAGCAGCTGAATTTATTAGCATGCCATCCATCACCTTAAACATGCATTGTTCCCATCACAAGTGCACATGGTCATAAGGTGTGCCTGTGGTGAAAGTTCACTGTGGCAAATTGCCAATCTGCCTTCAAAAGTATCTTCCAAATTCATAACTTCTACCACCCAGAACAAGGCAAGCAAGTGCATGGGAACACTAGCAATAGCAAGTTGCTCTTTCAAAATATCACTACATTCTAAAGGGCAATAAGGAATAGGCAATAAATGCTGGCATTTCCAGGCTCACCCACATCCCAGAAAACAAATAATGAGAGGAAGGTTCTCACTCAGTTGAGAAAAATGACAAAGATACAGTGCATGTAAACTGAAGTTGCCCTTTGCTTGTTGGTTACTAGTGAAATAAGTGATTCAGGGTCAAGGATGGTATGGCTAGACTGTGAACATGCATTGAAAATATTCATCATGATAAAGCCATTAGAGAAACCATAGGCCATGGAGGGATTGCTAAACCACAGTACCATGTCTCCAGTACTTTTTGTAAGGAATGAGAAAAAAAGAAAGATAAACAACATCTGACTGAATTTTTTTTGTCTCTCGTTGGTTCATTATTTTCAGGAATTAGATTTTATTTTACATACGAATGCACCTTTCAGTAAAGATTCAGAATCACAATATCATATGCTTGGAGCCAAGAAACATGTAATATGTTCACAAATCATTTAAATAACACTTCAAATCTCATTATGTTAGTGGACTGCAATGATGCTTGGTTAAAAAAAATGTACTGAACACTTTCTTTACAATAACACTTTTTGGGGTGGACAATTCTTGATTTCTTTCTTACTATTCCTGTAGTCATGAACACTAGAATCAGAGCTGATTTGGCCAAAACTTCAAGAATCCAATCTACAATTTTGGTTCCTTCTCAATTTTTAGCCTAACGGAGTGGTACTCAGAACAAAAACGGAATCACTTTTACTTCAACTGCTAGGTTATCCAACTCCAATTAGAGTCACTCAAATCTAGAAATATTTGTCTGGCTAAAGAAAGATTAATTTAGGTAAAGTAATCAGAATACGGCTAATATAATGAAAAGCAAGCTGATGAAAGGCAACAAATTGTACAACAATAAAGAATGAACTGGAACTGGGTATAAAATAAACATAACACAAAAATAACTTCAGCCCATGAATCAAAGCCAGTTCAAGTTCTTGATGAGGCCATTACTACTGGCATTTTGTCAATGTTTTGGTTGTGCTTCAGTACGCAGGTGGAGTTGTGATGCAAAATCTTTGCCTATGTACTGTGCCTAACATAGTGTGACTGAGCGTAATAATTGCTTTCCTGCATACTGTATATACTAAACTGGCAATACCACGTACATCCCTCCTGTCCCTTGACTAAGCAATAAGCACAGGGCTAAGCTGCTACTTTATTGGACATGGTGAACAATATATTAGAAATACTAAAACACAACAAGATAACAAATGCAAACAGATCACACATTATGTAAACTAGTCCAAGACAAGTAGTTTATTTTCTCAACATGTTTGACCAAATCTGTATTACAATTCAAATGGGAGATGATCTTCTCAAAACTTCCACACCTTCTCTCTCCATTCAGCTATCGCCCACTTCTTTTTGTTTATCCTTTCCCACCACACAGTCAATGACAAAGCATAGGGGAGCTTAAAGCTACCATTTGACAAAATAGTTATGCTTGCTTAGCAACCATAAATTTGCTTGATTATCCCTCCCAATACATTGCTTCATTACTTTCATTCATGGCTCATTTTGGACAAGATGCTTGATACCCTATAACATAAATCATGGTTCATGTCATCTCATGGATTCAATCAATTGCAGGAGTAAAAAGGGAACTTTCCAGATTTATTTTACTAGAATTAGCTTGGGATTTTTTATCTGGGCAAGACATTATAATTACATGGAATAGGGTAGATGAATAAAATCCTTTCTACTATTTTCCTATATTCTTTATGGTTGCTTCTTTTTATTTCATGCTACTGGTGTAGAGGTAGATGTCTAACTGATGATTCCAGATGTGGTGCTGAACCAAGATGAGAAAAAAAGGGGTTTGTTGGGAAAAATATGATGCAATAGGTTTTGACCACTTCTGCTGTTATCTCAAGACCTTAAAGATTAGATCTGATCACAATTGCCAATCCTAGTTATCTGGGTGTACAAGAAATCAAGGAAAAGATCTGTTATAAGCTACACAATGACCTTCAGGTACCTTGTGGATCAAGGAGCGCTCTTCATATATGTATGAACTTTACCATAAAATGAAACTTCAATACCAATAGGCTGCTGCAACAGACTATATTCACCTCAAACATATTCAGTGCTTGTTTAGTGAGCTACATCTGTGAAATGCACAATCTCACTAAAATTCTTATAAAAAGGCATCAACTGGACAAATGCACAATGTTCAATAAGTGGTAGGGGTCCCTTGAGCTGTATGTTACTTATATGGTCTTTCAAATCAACCCTATAGCACTCTGTGTCAATTCTATCCAAATATATGGCAGTTGGGTGGCTGCTTTATTTCAGTTGTACTTGTCTTTATGTGGTTACATTTATGCTTTTTACTCTAGATTTCAACCATAGATCAGACAACTTGCTCTCTGTACATCTCCTGCAGTACCAACTTTATAAGCATGAAAGGGAGCATTTCTGCCCACACGTCACCACTGCACCATTTCAAATAATTAATTCCCTCTTGCACTACCAAAAATTTCCTTTTACTGGAAAGTGGCAGCCATGCAAAAGTTGACACCACATTGGATATCACATTTTCCCAACAAATGTGTGAAATGAGTTTGCAGAGGCAAATGTTCTTCTCTCCATACAAGGGGTTCCATGCCTAATATTTGATACAACCAGTCCTGCATACTGGTGCAAGTAATCCCGTACTATGTACCATCAAAGTTTACACGCCAAAAAATAAAACTATGATGCCATGATCAAATGTTAAGCATTAAAGACGTTGAGCAGTAGCACACTGAGATGATAAAATGAGGCATTCAAAAAAATACATGTAACATTGGTGCTGCGTTTTGGCTCACTATTGGTATGTAAGTATAAATTTAAGAGACATACTTATGATATCATCACATCATAGTATTCGGCTCAACGGTACAAAGATCTTGCATTCTATCTTACCTTGAATCAACGAAAGCATGACAATCTACTGGAAGCATCTTTTCTGTTGTAATGTAATAGCTATTGTTAGCCCAGATACTTACGTACCTGAGGAATGTAATGTTTGTACATAATAGTTAGCTGTAATAAATGTCTCAGGGATAGTAAGAACTGCAGATGCTGGAGTCAGAGATAACACAGTGTGGAGATGGAGGAACACAACAGGCCAGGCAGCATCAGAGGAGCAGGAAAGTTGACGTTTCACATCAGGACAAGAAGGGTTCCGACCCAAAAAATGAACTTTCCTGCTCCTCTGATGCTTCCTGGCCTGCTGTGTTCCTCCAGCTCCACACTGTGTAATAAATATCTGTTGGGTTCTTTGACAGCATGATATCTACAACCAGTTTGTGTTACAGGAAATATTATTATCATTGTCACATCAGATAAATATCCTTTTGAAGAGAAACTCATGCCAATTTGAGCTCGTCAACTAGGGCAAGTGAGCAATAGACAAAGCAAGTAGTGACATGGATATTCTATATAGTACTGGCAGTTGACCTTGGCGAATAAGGTTATATTCTAGTGATGATGATCATCGGTAATGTCAAATTTCTACTTAATTTTGAAACTACACATTTTTTTTTAAAAAGGAAGGATCCTTTATTTATCTAACACGGTAAATTGAGAAATAGATATTTGTCAAAAAGAATTTGACTATATTACTCTTTTTGAGAAGTATAAATCCTATTTATTTATACCTTGTGTAGGCAGACTAAATGGAAAAACCATTTTCAACTTCTACTATTCAGAATATGTAGAACATAATGTTGTAATAATCCTGTAGCAGGTTTTCTTAGGAGAAAGAGAAAAAGTTAACATTTCAGGTCTGGAGATAGCAGGAACCGCCGATGCTGGAGAATCTGAGATAACAAGGTGTAGAGCTGGATGAACACAGCAGGCCAAGCAGCATCAGAGGAGTAGGAGCAGGAAGGGTCCAGACCCGAAGCGTCAGCTTTCTTGCTCCTCTGATGTTGCTTGGCCTGCTATGTTCATCCAACTATGCAACTTGTTATCTCAACATTTCAGGTCTGTAGTCTTTCATCAAAATGGACCTGAAATGTTCATTCCTGGTTCTCAGTTCTGCTGTCTGACTTGCAGACCATTTCTAACACTTTTGTTCATTTCCAAATTTCCAATATCTGAACTGTTTTGCTGTTGCATGTTTTTTCTTCCATATATGTAGTTTTTTTTTTGCTTCTGTTAAAAGAATCAATGCCTGGCATATACCTTGCATTTGAAAGTGCCATTGACAATTAATAGCTCTCATGTTTTTAGCCTGTTATCCAATAGCTTGAAATGGATTAAATTTGCCTTCTCTTACAGAAAAAGTTCTGGTGCCACAAGCAGCTGAAACATACTGCACAGTACACTCACTTCAATTAAAACCATACTTCCAGGACTTGAGAAATTCTATACGCCGGGCAGGAGGGAGCACAGCAGTTGGCAAGAACAGCCTGAAGCTTGTTTGTAGATGTATACATACAACATGAAAAACATACCAATGAGATCTGAATCAAGAAGCTCCTACCTACCATGATGCCAAAAGTTTTTTTAAAACATAAAAAAGACTTTTTAATTGATTACCCTCGAGTCATTGTACTCTAACGCAATCAAATGGAGGGCTTTTTTTAAAAAATTCACATTTCTGAAAAAAAAACACTCACACTTATAGTGTCAGATCACAAAGGGATCTTGTACCTTATCCTTTTAAGCTGTCAATATTTCTTTTAAAAATTACTTTTCCACTTTGTAAGTAAAGGTCAAATCCACTAAACTATATATTAAAATATTCCTTATATCAAAAGATCACAGGTTCCTCACCATGTATTAGAAGACTCTGTGCCAAGAATGTGGCCAAATTGTAAGGAATTTCACCTCATTTCATCTTCTACTACATCCCATTGTCCAATTAGGCACTTTATTGCCTTCTAGACTCAGCAGAGAGTTCAACAGCTTCAGACTATGAATTCTGTCCTCCATATAATTTCCTCAGTGCCTGTACATACATAAAGCATCATTTTGACCATGAACTTGACTTGAAGGAGTGGTCCAGATATGAAAATGGTTTGATCAGCTGTGTGCCTGATTGGCTGATCCTATATATTTAGCAGACATTTAAATCCAACATTTCCTAATTACAGGCAATGAAAGATATTACTGTAAGAGAATAAAGAATTGTTCGGTAAACAGGGTAAGAGTTTGATTACTATTAGTTTAGTGCATAGTTGTAGGCACCTACATTAACTGATTGGAAACACTACCTCAATTAAAGTATTTTCTCGGTTACCAAAACTATTTGCTATAGTGTAAATTAAATAATTGTTAGGCAGTACTTTTGCTCAAACTGAATGATTGTAAACAGATATGAGCTACAGTGAAAGGTAGATCATTAGTCCATCTTGTTAACTAGCATAGTAACAGACAGGCCTTCAGTCTCACTGCATGACAGCCAAGGACAGGTCTCTCCACAGAATAGCCTTGCCATTAACTATAACACAGCTGTGAAATAATACTAAGGTGAAACCTGAACCTCCTGCCAAATCCCCCGAGTTCATCTTGCCTGCACATCAAGTCCTTAGTTCAGATAGAGTGAACAGACTAGTTTCTGGCTTCTCGGTGATCTGTCAAAATCTTTGTATAATAAACAACATATGTATGCCAAGCACGCTTTGACATGTTCCCTCCTAAAGTATGTAGAACAATCTAATTCTGCTATTACTGAGGTACAAGTATATTCAGTCATAGAATCACTGGCACTGTTACTACATTCTCCCTCACTGAACTGAACAAATAATAAAAGTCATGTTTATGCAGTGCTACTCTTACCAAATACATTTTGAATATAGTGTTGCATGTTGATTTCAAGTAATCCTACTGCAATATTTGGAATTTTTAAAATCAAAATTCTGCAAATGCAGTGAAGACAGATGTTTAATTATTTTCTTTTGTTAGGCATGCAGATGATCTGAGAGTTTATGCTTGGTAATTGAGAAGATTAGAGTTTCCACATTCTGATGCACAGGATTTTATTTCTTCAAATTATGCTTAACCCTTCATTTGAACGTCTGGATCAAAGTACAGGTTTCTAGAAAAAAAATGATGTTAATTTAAAAAAAATGCATTCAATTTCTTGGTCTCAATGGACTCTATTGTTTATATTTCCACGTGTTTGTTTTAATATCTGGACCTATTCTGAATACATCAAATTTCAAAGGATCCAGAAACACTTAACTTAGCAAGGGGCTATGTTCACATTTTGATTGACAGCGTTAGCAAGTTATTAAAGGATTCTCTCTCTTTGATGTGGTAAAGGCTACATGTTTGTTTCTTCAACATTTAACCACTTGAGGGGATTTAACTAATTGCTTTCCATATAGCCATTTTTTAAAAGGTCAGTTTTTTCCAGTATGGTGTGTGGATAAAATCAAGTATATTTTGTTCAAAAGCCATTTCAAAGGCATCCTGAAATCTGTCCATAGCAGTTACTGATTAAGTAGTTATGGTGGATACATGGAAAGGAATGGAAAGGGCTGTGAAGGCACAAGGGGATATAAGATGGCATAAACATGGGTTGGGTTATTTGAGGGAGAACAGGAAGATGCGGTCATGGCACAGGCAAGGAGTGCATGAAATGATATGTGGGACATGAAAAGGCATGGAGGAGACATGGGTGCATGTAATGACCTGAAGAGAGAATGAAGGTATGAGTCGAAAATTGGGAATCTGAGGGGTTCTAATAGAGTGAGGGTTGGGTAGGTGGAAGATGAAGGGCGAGGAATGGGGAGCACAAGAACTATGTTGAGGGATTGGTCAATGTCACAACAAACCAGGGAGGGCCTCCTCACCCATCTGCCTTAGCAACTACACACCTGCAATACTGTGCTAGGACTTCGAAAATGCAATCACTGCCTAGCTTACCCACAGGGTAAAAATATGGTGGGTATGACTAGAGGGTTGGTTTTCAATCTTGGAAAATGGTCAATCTCACATTTAACAAGACCATCGTGAAAACCCATTTCAAAGTTTCCACTTGATCAGATTTGAAGAAATATGTTTTCTTTGATGGGAATGAACTAGAAAGCAAGAAATATCACTTATTATTGTCTGTTTTAGAATTGGACTTCTTCATGATTCCAGTTAAATAACATAACCTAGAGAGAAACTATATTTATTTCTGCAGAAGGGTAGAAACCCAATAGAACATTAGAACCTTTGTGTTTAAACGTGTGTTCTTAATGGCTCACACCAACCTGAAAAAAAACTTAGATATTTGTTTCATTGGTTGCTCATTTTTGCTTAATCAATTATTTTTGATTGGTAGTTTCTCTGTTTTCTGGCAATAATTCTAATTGTTGTTTTGAATGCACAGGAATTATCAGCATTTGTAACGTCTGGACATTTTCCAACTCCAAAAAAGACACTGGAAGTTAGTCAAATTGTAATTTATTTGGGTCTTGGATATATTGGCGGCACGGTGGCTCAGTGGTTAGCACTGCTGCCTCACAGCACCAGGGGCCCGGGTTCGATTCCACCCTCGGGCAATTGTTTGTGAGGAGTTTGTATGCTCTACCCATGTCTGTGCGGGTTTCCTCCTACAGTCCAAAGATGTGTAGGCTAGCTGGATCGGCCATGTTAAATTGCCCAAAGTGTTCAGAGATGTGTAGATTAGGTGGGTTATAGGGGGAATGGGTGTGGATGGGATGCTCCAAGAGTCGGGATCAACTTGTTGGGCCAAAGGGCCTGCTTCCACACTGTAGGGATTCTATGATAATATCCTGGATTCCTACATGTAGCACA
Organism: Rhincodon typus; assembly: GCF_021869965.1. NCBI lineage: Eukaryota > Metazoa > Chordata > Chondrichthyes > Orectolobiformes > Rhincodontidae > Rhincodon > Rhincodon typus. The sequence goes on from NC_063347.1 coordinate 38,161,663, forward strand.
AAATTTTGAAATCACAGGAATCACACCATAAAAATGCCAGAATTCCAGGACCGCATTAGCAATATGGCAGTATTTATAAATAAATAGTTACAAATAAATCCAATCTATGTTAAGTTAGTGATCATAGTACTTTATCTTTACCTTACTCTCTACCGACATTTCTCCAACACATCTCTCCAATACTGAGAAGCTACTTTTTTCTATTAAAGTCTGCATTGCTCACAATTCCAGCCAAAGATAAAGTTACACCCTTTTGCAAGTGTGGTATAGTCTACTGATGTTCACAGAAATGAGTTCAAGGTCGCTTTCATCCACCGCCAAAATTCTATTCCACCTCTTGTGAGAGCACTTATGACGCTATGAAAATTGCAGTCTTTTTCACCAAGACAGCCCAGACTTGTAAGGGTCAATGTTTGCATGTCATTAAAAAGACGTAACTCTACCACAAACCACTGCAGGTACTAAACATCTGTAACGGAAACTTAAAACTCTGGAAATATTCAGAAAATATGGCAACATCTGTGGCAAAAGAAATATGATTATGGTCATGGATCAATAACTATTTATACAAACTGGAAAAGTTCAGAAGTGTAATAGGTTGAAAACAAATACAAAAATTGGAGGGGTGCAGGAAAGGAAAGGAAAGAATAAAAGGTGAGATTTGAGAGAGGGTGCAGTAATGGCTCCAGTAGAGAAATAAATGATGATTCGAGAGAAGAGTTAAGGAGAAAATGCAACATCATAACCACCAGTTGTCATCTAAAAAAAAACAGGAGGTCCAGTTATGACCTTAAATTGCTGAACTGAGTGGAGAGCCCAAAAAATTACATCACACCTAAAGATGAACTGCAGTTCATGTTCACACTGAGCACCATTAGAAAAGTTAAGGAAACTGAGGCAGGAGTTGTCAGAATGACAGTGAAGCAGAGAATGAAAAAGACTGGAAGCACAGGATCACACATCCAAAATGAAAGGAGATGCTCAGAAAGTGGTCACATAATCTGTATTTAAGTGCCCCAAATTAAGGGGTACGAAACTGAGCAACTAAATTGAAAGAAGTATAGTTAAATAGCTATTTCTATTGGACGTTTTGTTTGGGGCCTTGGACAGGAGAAGGGATGAGTAAAAAGGGGCAGGTATAGCATCTCCTGCACTTCCATCAGGCATCATGGGAATGGAAGAGGGGAGGTGGATTTTGCAGGTGACAGAGTAGTTGTCTAGGAATTCACAGAAGTCACAGTTCTCTTATAATGTTGGCAGGGGGCAGAAGATGTGATGGCACCAAAATGAAGGTAGGGAAAATGCTGGAGGATGATCCATTGAATACGGAGGCTGCTGGGGAAGAGAGGACAAGGGAACCATATTCTGGTTTTGGGAAGGGGGAAGGAAAGAAAGAAAAACATGAGAAATTGGGGAAAAGGAGAGGTGGAAAAAAAAAAAAAAAAATCGGTAGCGTTTTGCACAACTACTAGATGTCTCCAATTGCTTTGTAGACAATTAAATGCGGTTTGAAGTGCAGTTAATATGAACTCGATAAATCCCCACAAACATCAGTGTGAGGATAACCATATGATCTGGGGTGTTTATTATGCTGACTGCAAAATAAATATTGGCCAGGACATTGGGACTAATTCTATTGCTCTGCTCCAAAATACAGCCATCTGTCTACATAAATAGATGTCATCCGAGAGACAAAGCCTCTGACAGTACAACGTTTTAGTACTGCACTGGATTGTCAGCCTTGATTTTTCCGTTCGAGACAATAAGTAGAACCTGAACTGCAACCTTGTGATTGAGAAGCAAGTGTGCTACCAACTGAGCTACTCTTGTTAATGTCAGGGAGAAAAGCTAAGAGAAAGCATGTGCTGAATGGGCACCGTCAAAGGTCCTGTCAATCAGAGAAATGACGAAACCTTCAGGTTAGGAAAAAGTACAGTAATCACTTCCCAGCATGAGCAAGCAGCCTTTAGTTCCAACACACTAACATTCCAAGATTATCACTCAAAAAAATCTTGGCACAGTGACTCAGTGGTTAGCACTGCTGCCTCACAGTGCTAGGGACCCAGGTTCGATTACACCCTCGGATGACTGTCTGTGTGGAGTGTGCACATTCTCCCTGATTTTGGATGGGTTTCCTCCAGGTGCTCCGGTTTTCTTCCACAGCCCGAAGATATATAGGTCAGGTGGGCTGGCCATGCTAAATTGCCCATGGTGTCCGCGGATGTGTAGGTTAGGTGGATTAGCCATGGGAAATGCAAGGTAACATTACTTATTTTGAGAGAACTTGAATATAAAAGCAGGGGTGTACTACTGAGGCTTTATAAGGCTCTGCTCAGGCCACATTTGGGGTATTGTGTGCAGTTTTGGGCCCCATATCTCAGGAGGGATGTACTGGCCCAGGAGCGGGTTCAGAGGAGGTTCATGAGAATAGTTGCAGAAATGGAAAGCTTAACATATGAGGAACGTTTGAGGACTCTGGGGCTATACTCATTGGAGTTTAGAAGAATGAGGGGGGATCTAATTGAAAGTTACAGAATACTGAATGACCTGGAAGTGTAGATGTTGGGAAGATGCTTCCATTGGCAGGAGAGACTAGAACCCGAGGGCACAGCCTTAGAGTAAAGGGAAGACCTTTTAGAACGGAGATAAGGAGAAACTTCTTCAGCCAGACAGTGGTGAATCTATGGAATTCACTGCCACAGAAGGCTGTGGAGGCCAGGTTATTGAGTCCATTTAAGACTGAGATAGATAGGTTCTTGATTATCAAGGGGATCAAGGGGTTACAGAGAGAAAGCGGGAGAATGAAGTTGAGGAACTTATCAGCCATGATTGAATGGCGGAGCAGACTCAATGAGCCGAATGGCCTAGTTTCTGCTCCTTTGTCTTATGGTCTGATGGTAACAGGGATGGGGTAGGGGTAAGTGAGGAAGCTCTTTGGAGGGTCAGTGTGGACTCGATGGGCCAAATGACCTCACTCCACACTGTCGGGATTCTATGATTCTAACTTAACCAAACATGCTACTCCAGCATTGATAGAAAGGCAGATAGAAAGACAGTACAAGCACATGTAAACTAGGAAAAAAAGTTCAAAATAATTTAAGCAATCGTCATATATAAAGCCAAATCCTACCAAATGTAAGAGTTGCTGAAAAAGAGTCTAGGCCCGAAACATCAGCCTTCCTGCTCCTCTGATGCTGCTTGGCCTGCTGTGTTCATCCAGCTCTACACCTTGTTATCTCAGATTCTCCAGCATCTGCAGTTCCTACTATCTCTGAAACACCATGTTTCAAATTGCTTTATTGGTACAATACATACAAACCCTAGCTATCCCATTTATTTCAAATTACTAAAAAATAGATAAATTCAAAAAAGTGTTTTTACAATCCTTAGTTTAGATAACCTTGTGCTAAATATTTCCAAATATAATAATTCACATTTTCTAACTTAAAGCTTTGCATATGTCTAATGGATTCAATTAATAATAATATACCAACTGAGACTATTGTTCCTCATTTTGAGGCAAAGCTTGCAAAATGTCAAGCTCTACTGGGATGCTCAGATTTAGTTCATTTTCAAAAGATGTAGTTGGAAACACAAATTCTGAATTGTTCACCTCCTATTTGGGAAAAAATTTACAATATATGATAGTGTAAATTTCAGAACTTTTAATAATGGTTTATAAATTGAAAGAAGTATCAATAACTATGTTTGGAATAAACTATTAAAGGACAAGGACAAACTTATACAGGAATTGAAAATAATTAACCATGCCTGGGAAAAGGCGGAGTCAAAGTTACACAAAAAAAAAACGGTTTTATCAATTGCTTGATGAATGACTGCCTCATGCCACAAGGTCAATTGATTGCCCTGCAGAAGAATTTAAGATGTAAGGAGTTAATCACAGGAAAGCCATGTCTTCAAACAGACGGTTAAGGCCAAATGTAACAAGGAACAACGAAGCTACTTCTGATAAGAAGGCAATCTGCAGACATGCAATATTCTGAATGAATCTAAAGAATCATCAATAATATCACATATCGTAGACATGAAGGACAAAGAAAAACTGTATAAGAGTCCAACACCAGAACTTTCCTTCAACAGAACTTTGAGAACAACACTGCACAAGGATCAAACCCTAGACCTGAGACAGACACGGTCGGTTAGAATGAAAGCCAAATTCCACCATTAATTGAAAATAGCCAAGTTGCGTTATGAGGCTTAACTTGCTTACTGGAGTCTTATTTTGGTTACTACATACAATAAAGTTTAGATGGTTGTCTGTGAGATTTCTTAATAGTTAGCCAAATTAAAGGCAACTTGTGGTGATTTACCCACAACAAAGTGCTTGTTTTTGACCAGTAGAGACTTGATGGGCTGAATAGCCTTTAATGTGTGTTGTAAACCTCTGTGACTCTATGATTCTATGACTCATCCTTAGTTCATATTTAAAGAGGCAAAATAGTGTGAATGCTGGAAAGCTTAAACAAACACAAAGCTGTAGAAACTCAGCAGGTCTGGTAATGTGTGGAGGCAAACACAGTTAGCATTTCAAATCTTATATGATGCTTCTTCAACACTCAACTTCAACTTCAGAATGGTTCTGAAGAACAGTCATACAAGACTTGAAATATTCACTCAGTCTGTCTCTCCACAGGTGCAACCAGATCTGCTGAGTTTCTCCAGTGTTCTCTGTGTTTGTTTCATGCTCACAAGACCTGACTAGGCACTACAATTGATCCTAATGCCCTTGGGTGGAAAACAGAGAATTAGTCAATTAATCCTTATCAACATTTGGTGTCTATGCTGGAAATGAAGGCATCGATATCAGATGAGGACAGGATTGAGTTTAGCAGCAATTCCCCACTGTCTTCAGTCTTTCGACATTCACCGTTGATGTCCACAAAAAAAAAAAATGCCACTTGAGCGTGATTCACAACTTGGGGATGAGTAGAGCCCAAACTCAGAAAGGAATTACTGAAAGCAAATAAAGAATACCAGCTTCATTACAGTTATGACAAGAACTGAGATACTAAATAATCTTAGCTGAAATTTATTATTTAAAGCGAAGAAAACCAACCTTAAATCCATTTGCTTTTTTTCTAAAAACTGAAATGCAGTGCTTTCCCTTCCACAAATCAACAGAATCATCATTGGAGTTTAGCTGTTGTGCAAGGATTTTATCTAACATACAACACAGTAAGTGGCTAGGACATTAATGTCACACTTTCGAAATGAGATTTTGATTTGTTAGGCTCCTGGCAATTATTTGCAGTTGCTTGCATCCATTTACAAAAGCCCAATGTAAGTTCACTCACCAGCATGTGCTAGACTGATCAGCTACAGCAAGAAGCTGTCATAGAAAATAGACTATACCATATCATAAGAAATGAAAAATCTTTCTTTTGGTTCAACAATTGGCTATTCACTTATGACACACTTCCACCACCTCACAAGAACAGACTCAGAATAATAGGTGACCAACAACAGAGCTCTTTCTCTAAAATGCATAGAATTCAAGGGGCCCTGACAAGATTTACAGTAACAAGACATGATCATATCTGACATAATGATTATGGAGAGCTCCAATCTACATCTTTCTATTGCTGTTGAATATTTTTCATACACTTAGAAAAACTGCAACAAATGAAGAAATTACACGATGATAATGTCCTCTGTTCACCAAACTGACCTTACCTGTATTACACTCACACAAACATAAGAAAAGGAGTTTACTTATCTTTGTTTCTAATTTTTTAAGTTCATTGTTTACGTGAATAATTAATTTTTAAAAAGGCCTGAAATCAGTATTACAGTATATACTTCAGTAAAAGTTGATCTCACGTAAAAGTCAACCCTTATTTTTGGCCAAAAAATCTTGAATTTCCCATTTGTCTCGTGTAAGTGTCGACCCTAGTTCTTCACAGAAAACAGATCAACATTTGAGAGTCAAGATTTTATCCTGTAATAAATGTTACGATGAGGAGATGATCAGTGAGACTGTATGAGAGTCAAATGTCTGATAGCTTCTTTTAATCAGAAATAAAAGCTTAAAATGTTAGTTTGCAAAACTAAAACAACAATAGATGAGAGAAAACAGAGGGAAATGGAAGTATTTGGCACGAAAGTTTAAGACGCATCAGGTCAGAGTCAGGCACTCATGGAATACAGTTATATACTTAGTTGAGGTTTTAAAATTTCTTCATCATTTTGTGTAAAAGTGCCTTCCAGAAAAAAGCAAAAAAAATTACAGCAGTGTTTAAACTGAAAGTTACTGAAGTTGCAACAGAGACAAATAACTGTGCAGCAGCAAGAGAATTTTGTGTTTCGGAGAAATTTGTGAGAGACTGGAGAAAGCAACTGAACCAACTTCAGACAATGC
>NC_063347.1:38168541-38181313 GCF_021869965.1 Rhincodon typus
GAGCAATGTGGTAGATAAATGGAAATTTTTTCTCTGCTGTTTTGAATCTTCTTTGATCTGTTACCATTCTAGTTTTTGGAAGGTAACTTTTTTTATTTCTTGATAAGATGTCAGTGTTACTGGCAAGGTGTAAGCATTTATTGCCTGTTTCCGATTGTCCTTGGGAAAGTGGTGGTGAGCCAACTTCCTGAACTGCTGTAGTCTCTAAGGTGAAGGTGTTCCAACAGTGCTGTTAGAGACAGAGCGCCAGGTTTTGCCCTGATAGCTATGAAGGAATGGTAACATATTTCCAAATTAGGGTATTTTGTAGCTTGGAGGGGAACTTGCAGTTAGTAACATTGCTTTGTTAGAGATTGTACATCTGGGAGTTTCTGTGGAAGAAGGCACAATGAATTGCCACAGTGCTGCTTGCACATTTTACATAGATGGTGGAGGGAGTGAAGGTTTAGGAGGTGAGTGAGGTGCAAATCAAGTAGCTGTTTTAATATCCTGGATAGTATTGAGCTTGTTGAGTCATGTTGATGCTATGCTTATTTAAGCAGATGGAGAGCATTCCAGTACATATCCTGACTCATGCCTCTGTTGTTGTAACCACGGACATTTTAGTGTCATTCCACATAAGGTTATAGAAAATTCTGGTCCATAGAGAACTGTTAGTGGGGAATTTGATGATAGTAATGCCTGTCAATAGCAAGGAGTGGTGTTTGAAATAGTCATTACCTGGCAATTGAATGCCATTTAACAGTGCAAACTTTCATGGATTCCAGTTTTTCCTCCCTGCAAATGGGCACAACAGCTTTAATATCTGAGAGTTGTGAATGAAACTAAATGCCATGCAGTTATTAGTAAACATTCCCAAATCTTACCTTTTCATTAAGCACTAATGAAGTCCCTGAAAATTGTTGGACCTAAGATGTTGGCATGGGGAACTCCTGCAGAAATGTCTTGGACTGAGATCGTTGGTCTCCAAGAATAACATACATTTTTATGCTGGTTATAAATTCAGTCAATGGAAAGATTTTCCCTCTGATTCTCATGGACTTTAATTTTACCCAATTTTATTCCGCGATGACTTGCCTGATGACCCAAACTAAATGTTAATGAGCAGGTTATTGCCGAATAAGTGCTGTTTGATCACATTGTCATCAGCATCTTCTGTAACATTGCTAATAATTGAGAGTAGACAGATGAGTAACTAGTGAAGTAGAATGGATTTTCCCTTCTTTCTATGCATTACCTGGGCAATTCTCCACATTTTCAAGAGAAGCTAGTTCTGGACCATCAGGTTCAACACTATTATTGGGTTTGTTTCGAATGCCCACAGCAGTTTTTTGATATCACAAGGAATGAATCACTAATGAATAATATAAAAAAGACTAAGGGCTTGTCCCCCAGGTTGAGGAGTTGGTAGAGTGCAGAAGTGATAGGTTGTGAGTTTACAGATTGTCAGATTACAGACTGCTGTTGATGGCCCACAACTCCTCACAGATGCCCAATTTTGAACTGTTTAGATGTGTTCTGAATCTATCTAATTTAGTATACTAACAGTGTCACACATCCCACTTCAGGTATCTTCAGTGTGAAGACGAATTTTGTTTCCATAGGAACTTTATGGTTGTCACTTCTTACAATACAGTTACACAACAGATAGATTAGTGGGGATGAGGTCAAGTAGCTTTTTCCTCTTGTGTTGGTTCTCTCATCACTTATCATAAAAAGTCTTTGGCAGCTTTGTTCTTCAGGTATTTAAAATTCCTTCAGGTATTTAAATAAATGAGTTAATAAAGTAAGTGTTGGTCCTGTAGAAAGTGAGCCTGGGGAATTAGTAATGGAGGGATGGCAGATGAACAGAACAGCTATTTTGTGTCACTTGTCAGTAGAGATGATACAAGTATCATCCCAGAAATACCTGGAAGTCAGGAGCTGAGAAACTCAAGAAAATTGCAATTCCTAAGGACATAATACGGAGCAAGTTGTTGGAACTGCAAGTTGACAAGTCTCCAAGTCCTGATGGATTTAACTGAGGGTTAAAAAATGTAGCCAGTTGCTGCATCAATTTAAATTTCCAAAATTCATGAGACTCAGGGAAGATTTCTTTAGAAGATAATGGATATTACTCCTTTATTTGAAAAGGGAATGAGGCAGGAAGGAGGCATCCTCAGGATCATTCTTGTAAACTTCCTCTGGACCCCTTCCCATACCAGCACATTCTTCCTAAGATATATTGCCTAAAACTGTCCACAATATCCCAAATGAGGTCTGACTAGAGCCTTGTACATCCTGAGCAGTACATTTCTGCTCTTGTATTCTAGACCTTTTGAAATAAATGCCATTTGCCGTCCCAGCTGAACCTGCATTTGAGAATTCTGACCTGGGATTTCTAAGTCCTTTCGTGCTTCAGGTTTCTGAAACCTTTCCTCGTTTAGAAAATAGTCTATGTCTCTATTCTTCCAACCAAAGTGCGTAACCTCTCATTCTCCCATGTTGCATTCCATCTGCCATTACTTTGCCCATTCTCCTAGCCTGTCCAAGACCACCTTCAGCTTGCCCACTTCCTCAACACTACCTGTCCCTCCACCTATATTTGGGCCATCTACAAACTTAGCAACAGTGGCCTCAGTTCCTTCATTCAGATGAATAGTTGTGGTCCCAACACTGGCTCCTGCAGACCTCCACTGCTCACTGGCTGCCATCCTGAAAATGATTCCTTTATCCCCACTGTCTGCCTTCTGTCAGTCAGCCAAGCCTCCATCCATGCCACTATCTTGCCCCTAATATGGTGGGCTCTTATGTTATTTTACAGCCTCCTGTGTAGCACCTTGTCAAAGACTTTCTGGAAATCCAAATTGGTCACATTCATTGGCTCTCCTTTGTTTAACTTGCTCATTACCTCCTCAAAAAATCCTAACAGATTTGTCAGGCATGACTTCCCATGATGAAACTGTGCTGACTCAGCTTTCCTTTACCATGCACTTCCAGTCTCATCCTTAATAATGGAACCTTAAAATCTTTCCAACAACCAAGGTCAGGCGAAGCAGTCTATGATTTCCTGCCTCTGCATCCCTTCCTCCTTAAACAGGGATGTTACACTAGCCATTTTTCAGTCCTCTGGGACCTTCCTGGATTCCAGTGATTCCCAAAAGATCACCAATTCCTCCACAATCTCCTCCTCTATCTCCTTCAAAACTGTTGGGTATAGTGCATCTGTCTGGGAGATTTATCCACCTTCAGACCTTTCAGCTTTTCTAGTACCTTCTCCTTAGTGATGGCCGCAACACGCTCCTTTGTTCCCTAACTCTTGACGTTTTGGTATACTACTAGTGTCTTCCATCATGAAGAGTAATGCAAAGAACCTATTCCGTTCCTCTATCATTTCTTTGCTCCCCATTACTGCTTCTCCAGTCTCATTTTCTAGCAGTCTAATGTCCACTCTTGCCTCTTTTTTACCTTGTCTATATTTGAAAGATTTCTTGCAGTCTTCTTTTATGTTACTAGCTAGCTTACCATCATATGTTGTCTTCTCCCCCCTTATTGCTTTTTCAGTTTTCCTCTGGTGAGTTTTAAAGGCTTCCCAATCCTCTGGTTTCCCACTTACCTTCACCATATTGTATGCTTTTCTTTTGCTTTTGTGTCCCTGACTTCCCTTACCAGCCATGGTTACCTCATCCTCCCTTTAGTATATTTCTTCTTCCTTGGGATGAATCTCTGCTGTGAACCTCCCGAATTACCCTAGAAGCTTATGACGTTGCTGCTGCGAATGGTAGAAGATATTATTAAAGCTTTATAACAGGGCATTTGGGTAAGTTCAAGGTATATGGGCAGAGCCAACATGGTTTTGCCAAAGGAAAATCATGGTTAATTATTTATTGGAGTTCTTTGAAGAACTAACTTGTGCTATAGAGGAGAACCAGTTTATTATATTTAGACTTCCAGAAGGCATTTGATAAGGTGCTGCATCAAAAGTTATTGTAGTAAATAAAAGTTCATGGTGTTGGGGTAACATACTGGCATGGATAGAAGATTGACTGGCTAGCACGAAGCAGACAGTAGGAATAAGTGCATCTTTTTCAGGCTTGGGTAGGAGGTCACGAGTGGTGTGCCACAGGGCTCTGTGCTGAGGCCTCAATTTGTTACAACTTAATTAAATGATTTGGGTGAAGGGATTGAAGGTCTGGTAGCTAAATTTGCTGATGACAAAAAGATAGGTAGGGAAGTGAGTTGTGAAGAGGAATGACCCTACAAATGGTTATGCGAAGGTTAAATGAGTGGGCCAAGATCTGGCAAATGGAGGACAAAGTGGGGAAGTGCGAAATTGTCCATTTTGGCAGAAACAATAAAAAAGAAACAGATTATCTAAATGATGAGACATCGCAGAGCTCTGAGATGCAGAGAGATCTAGGTGTCCCATGGATCACAGACGGTTAGGTTACAGATACAGCAAATAATCAAGAAAGTCAATAGAATGTTCTGGTGTCTTGGAAAAGGAATTGACTACAAGACTAGGGAGATTATCCTTCAGTTATTCAGGGCATTGGTGAGACTGCTTCTGGAGTACTGTTTACAATACTGATCACTGTACTTCCAGAAGGATGTTAATGTTTTGGAAGTATTTTGAGAGGAGGTTTAGTAAACTAATACATGGAATAAGTGGATTGCCCTATGAGGCAAGGCGAGACAGGTTAGGACTGTAACCTCTGGAGTTTAGAAATGTTAGAGGAGATTTAATTGAAACATACAAGATACTGAGGGGACTTGACTGGGTGGATATTAAAAGAATGTTTCCCCTTGTGGTAGAATCTAGTACTGGTGGGTCACAGTTGAAAAATTAGAGGTTGACCATGTAAAGCAGAGATGAGAAAACTCTTTTTCTGTCTGAGGTTTGAGAGTCTTTGACATTCCCTTCCTCAAAAGGCAGTAAATGCTGAATTTTTGAATATTTTTAAGGCACAGGTAAATAGATTTTTGATTACCAAGGAGCTGAAAGATTATTGGGGGTGTGCAGGAATGTAGAGTTGAGGATAAAATCAGATTAGCCATGATCTTGTTGCATAGCAGAGCATGCTCAAAGGGCTGAGAGGTCTTATTCCTTGTTTGCACGTTCTTCAGGACTTGGCCAGCTCAGCCAGTAGTGGTGCAATTGAGCCACTTTGATGGACGTAGAATGTATTCCGTACTCTCATACTAGTGACACATGATTTCAAATCCGTGTATCATGTAAATTCTGTTTAGTCGTATGCCTGAAAGTATAACTAGTCCTATTCCAATTGAGATGCAGAGGCAGAGCTAAGTAGGCCAAGCAAACTGTAGAAGGTCAGCAGGAAACTTTGCATAAGGATTTTCAGACACCTTATGCCATGTTCTTGTTAGCGTTCCAAGTGGTGTTCACCATTGAAGAATGCTCATTCCTCAGCTGGAGGGGTTAGTAGTTTGTAATTCAATGGTACTTAAATACAAATGAATGGCTAGTTTATACCCCTTTAGAGGATATGTTTTGGAGTTGAGCACACAGGTGAGTGAGACTGAGTAAGGAAGGCAAATTTATTTCCTTGAAAGTCATTAGTGAAATAGATGAGTTTTTATAACAGTTAGGCAGTTACATATCTACCATTACAGAGAGCAGCTTTTTATTCCAGCTTTATTTAATTAACTGGATTTAATTCCCTAGCTGACATGATGGGCTTAGATGTTGTTTCTGGATCATTAGTCAGTGGCATAGTCACTATGACTCCATTCTTTATAATTGTTACATTGGATTGTTGGGGAACCAAATCTATGAGAGTACTAAAACATGAAATATTTATAATACTGTTGATTTTAAAATAGACACATTTCTTGAAGTCAGTTTGTCTCCCAATATACTTCTATGTTCATTCAGAAAGGGTGACTTTAGAAGGAAGTGATGGTCTCATAATCTTAAACCCTTTGTCCTTTTACGTGTATGACAATGATAGTATGCCCTGGATCACCAATTGTTTTATGAAATACTCTTGTAAGAGATCATGTACAATTAAAATTAATGAAACTATTAACAGGTTGAATAAATATATAGAAGTAGCTAGATATTGAGAGCATAACATAGAATTAATATTTGTTTTAAGAAAAATACTTGGTAAGTATTTTTGTAAGTAGTTTTAGGGTTTTACTCCAAATGTACCATCTCTCACTCCTGTTTTGTAAACAAAACTATAATCTGTGGAAATGAGCTCATGCTTTACCTGCTTTGGATATTGCACATTTATTTTGAATCTAGCGGGTGAACAGGAAACTTTAATTGCTGATTTTAGCTTAAAGTTATATTGTATATTAAACTGTAAATTATGATAAGTCAAATAGATCTTTTGAGCAGTGAGAACAGTTGCAATGATTTATTTTAGACTTAGAGAATTTACAGTCTGTCATCATTTCCTCACCTTATTGTCAAATACAGAAGTGTTTGCATCAATTTTGCTAAATTTTAATATGATCTGGACTAGGCATAAGGTGTCTGAAAATCCTTATGCAAAGTTTCCTGCTGACCTTCTACAGTTTGCTTGGCCTACTTAGCTCTGCCTCTGCATCTCAACTGGAATAGGACTAGTTATACTTGCAGGCATACGATTAAACAGAATTTATGTGATACACGGATTTGAAATGGTGTGTCACCAATATAACGTGTTGTGGTGCTTTAAACCAGGCTTATCGATTTATTTTTTGAGGCCCAAAGTTTCCTTCAGAAATATGGGCAAGCATTGTTGTGTCACATGGAAGAGAAATTAGTTTATCCTTCTTGGCTTCTACTTGCAGTGCCAGATTGGTTAATGGGATGATACAGGAACACTCAAAAAATTATGGTAGTCAGTTTAAAAAGAGTATTACTATGAGCTAATTACTTTGTATTCATAAATTGGGAGAATATCTCATGCTGCTGGAAGTGTGCTTATGAGATGATTTAAATGATGGCCTAATTGCTGAAAGGATAATTCTTCTTCATGGTAAGGTACATGCTCATGCCAATTAGACAAACATTGGGTAGATGAAGTCAATGGAACAATGATGTATAAAGTAAGAAGCAGCCTGAATTAACACCTGTTTATACGTATGAGTGTAAAATTTGATTATGCTGAAGCTGACTGAAGATTTGAGATTGGAGGTGTGATCCATGCCAATTTACATTGAAAAATTATCAGCATGAGAGTTCAGGTGCTTTTATACCTATTCTCAAACTGTTCCTATCAAAGGAGAGCAATCTTTGTGTGCCATCGTTACCCACTTTGTGTAATTTTTGAATGTGGTTAAGTTTCTCAGCTTTCTACAAAGTAATGCAATGATCCAAATTCCAACACAATTTGTGCGTTTAATAAGCAAGGATTATCCAGGTATGTGACAAGTTAGATGTTACCAACCATGCCTTCTGGTTTGTAACTAAACTTGTGCAACTTGAATGAAACAGCATGGAAATTATGCATATGTAGATGCGTAGCTTCAGTGCGAAGACTCGAGTTCCTTAGAAGAGTGAAAAAGTTCAATTGAAATTATCCATTGATAATTTTTTTTTGGCAGCATGGCTTCCATAAGTTATTTGAAAGGGAATACACTGATGCACAAGCTGGCTAAGGAATGGTGGGTGAAAGGGACTTGATGTGTGTTAGGATACAGTCAGTGTGAGGTTGAGATTAGCTCAAGTTTATGGAGTGTAGAAGATGGGAAACTGGCCAAGACAGCTTGGTTTAATCACATCCGGGACAACAGAAGCAAGGATGAGGATTTCAACAGCAGATCGGCTGAATTCGGGTGGACGAGCCAAGTTTCAAAGTGGAAATGGATTTTCAAACTGATACGAGGGTCACACTTGTAGCCTGGGGTCAAATGAAACACTGGTTTAGCCTATCAAAATCTAATATTTTGATTGTCAGAATTAATAAGCTTTTGCGATTATGTTGCTGAGTTATAATTTAAGAAGCTGTTAATAAAAAGATGAATTTATTGTAATTTTTGAGCGTGCAATTTTAAAAATAGCTGGTTAACTATTACCATTCAATAGAATTTTAACATATCACACTTTCCCACAATCCAACATCCCAAAAGTACACAATACGTCTTTTCTTTCCACACATTTCAAGGTTAGTTTGTCAGTGCTATCACCAGGTTTAAAAGCTGTATGGATAAAGTATATGAGTCAATCAATGTATTTCAACATAATATGTTGCTTTAAATTTGCTCCATGGAACTATTTAGCACAAATGTTGGCAGACGTGCATTTCATTCCAGTTCAAATCCTTGCCTCCAGATATGGTACAAATCTGAAAGGATAAATTTTTTATCATTCACAGGTCATGGAAAAATGACATCTGCTAGTTGGTGAGTTTGCATCATCATTAGTAAGATCGTCAGCAAAAATAAGGATAATTCTTTAGGATTTTTTTTGACGCAGTGTTGTTGAAGCATGAGCCATCTTGCCAGAAACAATGGTGGAAACATAAATCCATAGTGGATTCTATAAAGGAATTTGTTGAAAGGTAGGTGAATAAATATTTAGAAAAGGCAACTCTGTATGGGAATGAGGAAAGATGTTAACTACGTGCTATATTGTAGAAGCCTATGATCTAAACTAGATGGAATATATAGCAGACCATTGGATCAGTTTCATATTTGTTCAGGGCTATGCATGTTGCTGGCTAGAGCAGCGTTTGTTGCCTGTCCCTAATTGACCTGGGGAAGGTGGTTGTGAGCTGCCTTTCTGAGCTCCTGCAGTCATTGGAATATAGGGACATCCACAGTGCTGTTAAGAAGTGTGCCAGAATTTTGATCCTGTGACAATGAAGGAATGACAATGTATCTCTAAATCAGGATAGTGTGTGGCTTGGAGGGGAACCTTTTAGGTGGTAGCGTCCCAAGTATCTACTGTCCTTGTCCCCAGATGAAAGCATTCACGGGTTTGTATGGTGCTGTCCTAGGAGTCTGGGTGAGTTGTTGAGATGCATGTTGTAGATAGTGCACAAACTATTGCCTCATGCATTTATGATGGATGGACTGAATGTTGAATGTCATGGATGGGGTGCCATTCAAGTGGACTGCTTTGTCCAGGCAAGTAGAGAGTACTCCTCCTGACGTGTGCCTTGTAGATGATGGACAGATAGTGAGGAGTCAGGAGGCGAATTACTTACCGCAAAATTGCCATCCTCTGACCTGCTCTTGTAGCCACAATATCCGTTTGGCTGGTCCATTTCAGTTTCTGGGTTGATTGTGAGAGATTGTCATTGAATCCCAAGGAGCAATGATTAGATTCTTTCTTCTTGGAGATTGATATTGCCTGGCATTTAACAAAAATGTTACTTGTCAGTCATCAACATAAGACTGAATGTTGTCCAAGCTTCTGCAATATTATATGGACTGCTATCTGAGGAATTGTGAATGGTGCTGAACATTATATAATCATCCGTGACCATCCGCACCTCTGACAAGATGATGGAGGAAAGGTCACTGACGAAGCGACTGGAGATGGTTGGACTTAGAATCTTTCCCAATGAAGCCCTTGCATTGATGTCTTGTGGCTGTGATGAGTCATCTCGAAAAACCACAGTCATCATCCTTTGTGCTAAGTATGACCCCTATCAGTGAAGAGTTTTTCTTGTCATTCCCACTGACTCCGGTTTTGCTAGGGTTTCATAATGCCTTGAAGTCATGGGAAGTCACCCTGACCCCATCTTGAGTTCAGCTCTTTTGATGCTGTTTGGACTACAGTTGTGCCATGTGGAATCCAAACTGAGTGCCAGTGAACATGTTGCTGTTCAGCAAGTGTCACATGATACCATTATTGATGTCACCTTGCATGATGATGATTGAGAGTAGATTGATGGAATTGTAATTGGTCAGTTCAGCTCTGTCCTGCATTTTGTAGACAGGACGTATGTGGGCACATGTTGCACGGTAGATGCTTGTTTTGGAATGGTACCGGAACAGATTTTCCATTCCAGCCACAGTCATTTTACCTTTTAAAAGACTTATAGACACAGCTTCAATGACCACTTTATCTTTTTAAAGACTTATAGACACTGCTTCAATGACCATTTTTGGCTTCTATGTTTGTAGTCAACCTTGGCATACTTTTCTTTGAACTTCTTGATAACCTTTGTAATTTCAGCCTTAAATTTGTACGCTCTAGCTATTGTCTCATGAGGCAATAGAATCACCTTATCACTATGACAACACTTCACGTTTGAGAAGGTTTACAGTATATCATCATGTGAACGCTTAGCTCTCGTGAAGAAAGACTTATTTCTCTTGCTGTTTAATTTTTTTAATTTCCCTGTTCTTATTTCCAAAATATATTATTTCATATGTCTATGCATTGAACTGCTTCTTCCATTCAGCTGTCCATTGCACCATCCCATCAATGCTGCCTTCAGATTTTTCCACAGACTTCATTTTAACTTACGGCCCTGCCAAATTGGTTTGATTATCAAATTTCAATTTTGTTCAGTCAAGTACCAAGTACAGATCAGATAAGCTCCGAGTAAGTAAGAGTAACTCATCAAAACTTTCCAGCTAGTGGATTTCACCTCACTCCAATCCTTTGCTTTCTACCCTCATAGAATCATAGAATCCCTACGGTGTGAAAACAGGCCCTTCGGCCCAACAAGTTTGGAGCATCCCACCCAGACCCATCCCCTTATAACCCACCTAAGCTACTGAAACCTGAACACTACGGGCAATTTAGCATGGCCAATCCGCCTAACCTGCACATCTTTGGACAGCGGGAGGAAACCGGAGCACCCGGAGGAAACCCATGCAGACGCAGAATGTGCAAACTCCACACAGACAGTCACCCGAGGGTGGAATTGAACCCGGGTCCCTGGCACTGAGAGGCAGCAGTGCTAACCACTGAGCCTCCGTGCTGCCCTCCTTCATCTCATTTATGTGACCACATTTTGTCAACTCCATATGTCTTTTGTTACCTTTGGTAAATGCATTGATTGATGATTTCTAGTGTTGTATATTTAAAAGGTCATGAAATAATAATTATTATTGTTGAAACTGTTTTATTCTTTATTATTAATATTCCGTTGTACTGTTGTGCCACTGCCAGTTATGCCAGTCTGTCACTAAAATCCTAATTTTGTAACATTGATGTACATTGAGTTTGTGCCAGAAAATATTTTCCTGTAAATTGCATACTTTCATTTACTCCATTGCATCTTGAAAGTACCAAATGAAAACTAACACCAGAATATTCTGCATGATTGATGCCATTTGTTATGGAGCAAATGATGTATAAAAATAATTAATCTTTTACAAACCCAAGATATCGATGCAATTTACCGTATATACTCATGTAAAAGTTGAATTATTTAGACTATTTTTTAAGGTTAAATTTATGGAGTTGCCTATTACATGGATATTACTTTTGAGAGGCTGAAATTCATGATATAGTCCAAAATACCGTATCATTAGCAGAAGCCTAATTGACCTCTAAACGAATAAAGAAAACAAACAATGAATTACAGTAATTACCGGATAAAGACAATAGAAACAAAAATGAATTAGTAAGCTTTTATTTATACATACAAAAAGTAAGTAGAAATATAATACATCTTTAAATTAAAGTTACATGGTACATCTTAAATTAAACATGTCAAATACAAAAGTTCATTAAAATCCTGCACAATTACACTGTTCACCATCTTCAACACCGAATAAAACTTCATAATCATCAGAATGAATGATATCATCGTATGGATCCTCTTCATCTTTGCTGTCCATAGTTAGAGGTGGCTCATCATTTGCTGCTGCTTCATCTGTTATCCCATACATAATTGTCCTCTGTACCGTCCAATGTATTTGAAATTCCACATTTCTTGAATGATTTGAAAAAGTGTCAGCTTTTACTTCCTTCCATGAATCCACAATCCACTCACAGATCAATGGCAGTGATAGGGCCCACATACTGCCTCCTTTCGTGTGTTTTTTTCTCCATCACGCATCCAGTTATTCCACTTCATTCTCATCACTCCCTTAAATGGCTTATTGATACTGACATCTATTGGTTGCAAAACACTTGTAAGTCTGCCAATAATTACAACTACATCAGTGTTATGTGATCGTATGTTATCAACAACATTCTTCACAAGATGTGATCTAAACTGGTCCCAGACGAGCAAATGGGTTGTAAATTCCAAACTTCCTTTATCCGTATACTACATCCACCTTCATCCATCCAGCCTTGTGGATGCATATACATCCACAATTCCATTTGGAAATTTCTCCTTTGGCACAATTTTTCTCTTAAAAACAGCCATCGGTTTTAACTTAGCCATCAGCTGTACAAGAAAGAACTGAAGTAAACCTACTTTTCTCATGGCCACTGGTTTTCACCAGTACTGTTTTTTCTCCTTTTTGGTTCACAGTTTGATCCTTTGTCTTGTTGAGAGTAATAGGTGTTTCGTCCATGTTTTCAATGCGTGATAACTCGTAGCCTTCCTTCTGCCGATTTCTGATTTCAAACTGGTGAAACTTTAATATCTTATCTTCAAGTTCAACAGGCAGCTTTTGTGCAGTCTTAGTTCTCTGCTGAAATACTAAGTCATAACTTCTCATGAACCTTGTGCACCAGTCCAGCATTTGCCTTAAAATCCGAAATTCAGTCTTTCTTTGATTCAGTCTATCACCACGGATTTGGATGGCTTCACAACTAACACATTTTCCATTTTGACGATTTTCAAGTACCAATCAACAACTTTTTTGTCCAATTGTGGCCACTTGCTAGGTGTACATCTGTTGGCACGCTTTTGTTTTG
>NC_063347.1:38181813-38206813 GCF_021869965.1 Rhincodon typus
GTGCTTGGCACAGATATAGCCACATTAATGCACATTAGAACTCACATCATCAAATCACTACTGCTTGCCTTATTTCACTCATTATTGGTTATTTTATCAATAGGACTTCCAAGTGCAAAATAATTTGCAGCTATGTAGCACACTATCAGCTGTGTGAAAGACTCAAAGTATTTCACAGTGAATTACATTTTTGGAACTGCCGTTCTCTACTCTCGCTACATTTTCCTATCTGGACTGCCTTTGACCACATTGATCAGAGGCTTAGAAAACCCTGCTAATGGTTTAATTATATATTTCCAGTTTAGCTCCATTGTCTTTTCTAAAGTGAACAAAGTCAGAAGTTATGTAACACAAGGTTATTGTCCAAAAGATTTATTTGAAATCATAAGCTTTCAGAGCACAGCCCCTTTGTCAGATGAAGTGGACCTGACGAAGGTGCAGCACTTTGAAAACTTGCGATTTCAAATAAACCTGTTGGACTATAACTTAGTATCAGATGATTCCTGGCTTTGCCCACCCCAGTCCAACACCGGCACTTCCACATCATGACACACTGACAAACTGAATACACTGCAGGCAACTTTTCATGTTTAATATGTGAAGTTGGCATGCAAATCTGAATAAAATAAGAGATGCAAATTTCCTGATATCTCATGGAGTTTCAGTGCTTTTTAACTGAAATAGTAATGCCAAGGAATTCTTGATATGTTCCATGTAGGTCGCCTGGGATTGTCAGGTGATCACATCAGCCATTTTAGGTCAGCAGTGTCTTTTATAATACTTTTCTTTTTAAGTCTATGAAAGTCTTAGGTCTTAAAGCCAAATGATAAAATTTGAATATTGATCATCCATGTTTGTTACAATCGTAACGATATATGAACATTCAAATTACGAGCAGGGGTAGACAATTCGGCACCCCCAAGCCTGTTCCACTATTCAGTAAGATCGTGGCTGATAGGTTTGTTTCAAATTCAACATTTCTTCACCTACCCCGGATAACCTTTGACTCTCTTTCCTAACTAGAATCTATTGACCTCTGCCTTAAAAATATTTACAGACCCCATCTCCACCACCTTCTGAGGCAGGGTTCCAAATTCTGGGAAAAAAATCATTCTAATCTCTCTCCTGGAAGGGCAACCCCCTAATTTTAGCTACAAGAGAAATATTTCTTTCCACATCAACCTTGTCTAGACCATTCAGGATTTTTAAGACTTCAATCAAATCACCCCACAGTCTCTTATACTTGAGTCAAAACAAGCCCAGCTTGTCCATGCCATTCTCATAGGACAGGTGTCAACTTCTGAAATGAAAGCCAATACACTGATATTTATAACAATATATTTTTCACTGATGCTACTTTTACAATTTGTCAGCAGGCAAACTGCAGGACCCTAGAAAAACATTAACCTAAGAATCCTGCAACTTTCAAAAGTTGCAGCACTGATAACTCAAAGTTCAATCAATTAATACAGTTCACTGTCTAATGTCTACTGATTATTTAAAATCAAATCCACATTTTTGCACATTTGCCAGAAGCGCAAAATGATTTTTAAAAATTCTGTCGACTGAACTTAAAATCAACAATTTACATTGCAAATGATTTGGAAGGGTTGAGAATGAGTCAACCCTTTAAATCTTTTGCAATCTTTAAGAAACTGCATTAGAAGTCAAGGGCACGTCAGAGTAAACAGTTGTGAAATCTTTAGTCTGCAAGTAAAACAGGATAAATTAATGGGATAACAACATTTAAGGGGCAATCAATTTAAACTTAAAAATATACAACTCAAATTATTTTTTTATTTCTGTGATGAACTAGTAGTGCACCTCCCATGTGAGATGGCATGCACATAAAAATTCCAATCTTGTTTCCAGTAAATACTTTTTGCTTCAATTTAACATAAACATTACACAAAAAATAAGTTAAAAATAGATTAATCAAATATTCTGATCAATTGCCAAGTTAACTTTTTTTCTGAAATCAACAGGCCTTTATCAGGAATTAATAATGGCAGCCAGTTAATCAGAAACATCAATATTTTAAGTTACCATCTCTTAATAAATCTGCAATACATACAACTGTGTAGGAAGTACCATTTCTAAGCTCTCAAAACTAACCTTTTTTTTCTGCTCTAATTTAAGAATTAGCAATTTTAATTGCAAGTGGATACTACCAACTTATTAAAACATAAGTGTAGCTATACTACAAGTTCCACTTTACCAGTGAAAAGCTCCCTGACTGTTAAGGTTCTGCCTCTACGAAGACCATTTATTACTACAAGAAAAATGCGAACCAGAAATGTCAACAGCTATTGAGAGAATATCAAGCAAAATGGTCAAAACCAAGTTCAATATTTGTTGCACAAGAAAGGAGGAAAATAAAATGTAAACTAAGTGTCCATTTCTCTCAATGTAATATTCTTGTCTCTAACTCAAAACAAATTGTAGATCCATGCCTCATTCTATAATCTTCATTGACACATTTATACATTTATAACGTTTCTGTGAAAAAAGGGGTTCATTTATGTTAAAGACACCATAAAAGTTTTAATTGACATTAGGATGTAATACAGTTGCAGTTCTATCAGAAGTGCCATTTTTAGATAAAGCGTTAAACAGAGATTCTTCCCTTGATGCAGCAGTGTATACCATCTATAAGACGCAGTACTGTAACAGTCACCAAAGGCTCCTTCAAAAGCACCTTCCAAACCCATAACCTACATTACCTAGAAGGACAAGAGCAACAGATTAACCACCCTCCAAGTCATTCACCATCCTAATTTGTGACTATAGTCAGCATTCCTTCACTGTAGCTAGCTCATAATCCTGGTACTCCGTTCCTATCAGCACTGTTGGCGTCACTACTCCCCAAGGACTACAGTGGCTTTTGAAGGCAATTGCCCACTAGCTCAATTAGAGATGAGTAATAAACTGTGGCTTAGCCAGTGTATCAATCAATGAAAAAAACACAATATTTTGGTGATTTATCTAGCTTTTTTTGTGCATGCTTGCTGTATTTAAATTGACTGTCATATTTCCTTACCATTGTGCCTAAATATCAAAAGTATTTACTTGGCTATGAAGTGTTTTCAGATGTCCTGAGGTTATGAAAATTGCTACATAAATATGTCTTTTCCCAATGTAAAAATGTCTCCAACTTGAGTTCCCAAGTGAATTAGAGCACCAGCATCAGTGAAGATTTAGTAGTACAAAACACATTGCAGAATGTTGGCTCTGGCACAACATAGGGGATCAATAATTTGCCTTTTGAATGCTCAGTTTATTAGTTTGGAATGAAAATTCTCTATGACAAGCCATGATTTCAGAATGTTTATTAATATTCCATTGATCAATACTCTGGCCGACTGTTAAAGTCCACAAAAATCAAGCACCAAACAATTTCAATAGACAGCCTGCTGAAAGATTAGTGGCTCAATCCTAGAAACATGATCTTAAAGAGATAGGCATATGCTACTGTGCTTCTTCAATATTGTGATTGGTATGTATCAACAGGTAAGTGGAAAAGTGAAAATACATTCTACCCAAGACATTTGAAATTACTCTCCATCAATATTAGCATATGCGTAACACAGCTGTATATTGCTCCTCTGATGCCTTTTAAATGGAAACATCAATCTTTCATTTCAAACCTGCAAATGGGACTTGTGATGACATTTGCACCCAATTCTAACTAAACCGGCTTAGTATTTTGCCTGTAGCAAATAACTGTTGACCTTTAAACAGCTGGTATGGCCCATATTTGGCACCTATTTCACAGTTTGCCTTGTTCAATCAATGGTGACTTACCATTCATTGATACAGGCATTATTCACACCATAGCTATTTGGCAAACTTTCAGCTCTTAAATACTATTTAAGTGTCTGATACTGCTTCAGCAGCTATTTGGGGATGACTCCTTGCACACAGAAAAATTGGCTTTAGATTACACTGGAAACTGCATGCAAAATAACTGAATAAAAGGTCTGGGCTGTAGTAGCAGTAAATTCTATTGGCATTCAGGTCAGCAAAGTTTATGAAGCCAAGAGGGATTTATAGGGCATGGAGCAAACAATACAGACATAAGAACAATAAGAGAACAAGGATGGAGATAATCATCTTCACATAGAATTCTAATGCAACTACAACTGAAAAATAATACTAGAACACAGTATTAGAGAGGGAAGATAAATTATTGCTCATCCTAGCTTTGCAGCTTTGTAAGATTTGGACTAATTCCCTTGTTAGTCATTCAGAATTTTGAAATTAATATTAAAAACTATTAAGATCAATATTAAATAAATGGAATATCAAATAGGATTAATTCTCTACTGATTAATTATCACAGCAAAACTCACCAAATACCTTCCAGGTGAGAGGATTTGGTAGTTACTGAAGAGAAGCTAATTGTGCAAAGTAAATGACAGTGTAATTTGCCAAGCAGAGATGGGATACAGGCATCAGGTGGGTGGGTAGGGTAGCAGGTTAATGAGCATGTACAGTCGGTATTGGGGCGGGGGGTGGAATGGTTGTCCCTGGAGTTCATGGGGAGTCCACTGTCATGTCCCTGTGGGACTCTAGGGTTGAGTTTGCTATGTATTTCAATTAGGTAGAGGAGAGAATTGGACTTTGGGGGAGGGGGGTGTTTGGAGGGATGCGCATTTCAATGGTTAGTTGGGCGAGACAGTTTCATAGGACACCAGGAGATTTTGGCATAATTCATTTGTGGAATATGGGCATCGCTGGTTAGACCAGGATTTATCACCAATCCCAAATTGCCCATAAAGCAGTTCAGAGTCAACCTCGTTGCTGATGGGCCTGGAGTCACGTGCAGGCCAAACTGAGTAAGGACAGCAGATTTCCTTTCCTAAAAGCCATCTGGTTCACCAATGTCATTCTCCAATAACTGACAATCATTCCACGGATCATCATTAGAGTCTTAATTCCACATCTTTATTGAATGCAAATTTCACCATTTGTCACACTAGCTATTCAGATAAGAATAAGAACATAAGAACCAGGTGCAGGAGTGGGCCATCTGGCCCTTCAAGCCTACTCTGCCAGTCAATAAGATCATGGCTGATCTTTTCATGGCCTCAGCGCCACTGACCCACCCTCTCACCATAACCCTTAATTCCTTTACTATTCACAAAATTATCTATCTTAGCTTTAAAAACATTCAATGAGGAAGGCTCTACTACTTCACTGGGCAGGGAATTCCACAGATTCACCATCGTTTGGCTGAAGAAGTTCCTCCTCAATTCAGTTCTAAACCTGCTCCCCCTAATTTTGAGGCTATGCCCTCTTGTTCTAGTTTCACCCGCCAGTAGAAACAACCTCCGTGCTTCTGTCTTATCTATTCCCTTCATAATTTTATATGTTTCTCTAAGATCCCCAATCATTCTTCAAAATTCCAATGACTCTAATCCCAACCTATTCAGCCTCTCCTCATAAGCCAACCCCCTCAACTCTGAAATCAACCTACTGAATCCCCTCTGTACCCCCTCTAGTACAGTATATCCTTTCTCAAGTAAGGAGACCAAAACTGCACACAGTACTCCAGGTGTGGCCTCACCAGCACCCTGTACAGCTGCAACATAACCTCCCTGCTTTTAAACTCATTCCCTCTAGCGCTGAAGGACAGAATTCAATTTGCCTTAATTACCTGTTGTACCTGCAAACCAACCTTCTGCGATTCACAAGGGCACTCGGGTCCCGCTGCACAGCAGCATGCTGCAATCTTTTACCGTTCAAGTAGTAGTCCTTTTTACTCTTATTCCTACCAAAACGGATGACTTCACATTTATCAACATTGAATTCCATCTGCCAGACCTTCGCCCACTCACTTAATCTATCTATACCCCTCTGCAAACTTTCAGAGTCCTCTGCACACTCTGCTCTACCAGTCAGCTTAGTGTCATCTGCAAACTTTGACACACTACATATGGTCCCCAACTCCAAATCATCTGTGTAAATTGTAAACAACTGCGGTTCCAACTCTGATCCCTGAGACACACTACTAGCAACTGATCACCAACCAGAAAAACACTCATTTATCCCCACCCTCTGCTTCTTGTTAAGTTAACCAATCCTCGATTGCTAATACATTGCAACAACGTGCACCTTTATCTTATGCAGCAGCTTTTTGTACGGCACCTTGTCAAATGTAGTATATCTGGGTTTCCAAAAGACATCTACTGGGCACCCATTGTCCACCACGCTTGTAATGTCTTCACAGAATTCCAGCAAATTAGTCAAGCATGACCTGCCTTTCATGAACCCTTGCTGCATCTGCTCAATGCGGCAATTTCTATCCAGGTGTCTTGCTATCTCTACCTTGATGATAGATTCAAGCATTTTCCCCACTACAGAAGTTAAGCTAACCGGCCTATAATTCCCCGTCTTTGGTCTACCTCCTTATTTGAACAGTGGCGTCACATTGGCTATTTTCCAATCTGCTTGAACTGCCAGAGTCCAGCAAATTTTGGAAAATTACCACGAGTGCATTTGTTATTACTCCCACCATCTCTTTTAGTACCCTAGGATGCATTTGATCAAGGCCTGGAGACTTGTCTAACTTTAGCTCCAAAAGCCCAACAATACCACTTTCATGATTATGATCGTGTTTAGGTCCTCAGTCTTTTTGTTATCAATTACTGGCAAGTTATTCGCATCCTCCACTGTGAAGACCAACACAAAATATCTGTTCAATGCCTCAGCTATTTCCTCATTTCCTGTTATTAAATCCCCCTTCTCATTCCCTAAAGGACCAATGTTAACCACAGCCACTCTTTTTCATTTTATATACTTATGGAAACTTTTGCCTTCTATCTTTATATTCTGAGCTAGTTTAGTCTCATAATCTATCTTACTTTTCTTTGTAGCCTTTTTTTATGGCTTTCTGTTGACCTTTAAAGTTTTCGCAATATTATAGCTTCTCACTGGTCTTTGCCACTTTGTATGCCTTATCTTTCAATTTGATAGCCTCTTATTTCCTTGGACATCCATGGCTGATTACCCCTTTTCCTACAGTCCTTCCTTTTCACTGATATATACTTTTGCTGAGGACTTTGAAAAATTGCTTTGAAAGTCCTCCACTTTTCCTCAACTGTCCCACCATAAAGTCTTTGCTTCCAGTCTATTTTCGCCAGCTCCTCCTCCATCCTATTGTAGTCTCCTTGGTTTAAGCACAGGACCCTGGTATTGGATTTTATCTTCTCACTTTTCATCTATATTCTAAATTCAACCATACTGTGATTGCTCCTTTCAAGAGGATCCCTATCTATGAGATCATTAATTATACCTGTCTCATTACGCAGGACCAGATGAACAAATACAGCACAGGAATAGGCCCTTTGGTCCTCCAAGCCTGTGCCGACCATCACAGCCTAATTAATCTAAAAACAAACCTGCCATTTTTTGATCCATATCCCTCTATTCCCTCCCTATTCATATAGTCATCTAGGAGCCTCTTAAATGTCTTCAACGTGCCCACATCCACCATCTCTTCTGGTAGTGCATTCCAGGCTATTACCACTCTCTGCATGAAAAACTACCCCGCACATCTTCCTTAAACTTTCCCCCTCTGACCTTGAACCTTGTAATTGAAACTTCAACCCTGGGAAAAAGCCTCTGACTATCCACCCTATTGATGTCTCTCAATTTTGTAGATGTCTATCAGGTCTCCTCTCAGCTGCCATCTTTCCACTGAAAACAATCCTAGGCTTTTTAACCTTTCCTCATAGTCAATGCCCTGGAGACCAGGCAACATCCTGGTGAACCTTCTCTGTACTCTCTCCAAAGCTTCCACATCCTTCTGGTAGCATGGTGACCAAAACTGCACACAGTATTCCAAATGTGGTCTAATAAGGGTTTTATATAACTGCAACATGTATTGCAAACTCTTGTACTCCATGCCCCGGGCGATGAAGGCAAGCATGCCACATGCCTTCTTAATGAGGGTGGCGATGGCAGAGTGGTATTATCGCTGGACTGTTAATCCAGAGACCCAGATAATGCTCTGGGGACTTGGATTCGAATCCTGCCATGGCAGATGGTGGAATTTGAATTCAATAAACATCTGGAATTAAGAATCTAACAATGAGCATGAATCCATCGATTGTTCGAAAAACCCATCTCGTTCACTAATGTCCTCTAGGGAAGGAAACTGCCATCCTTACCTGGTCTGGCCTACACATGACTCCGGACCCACAGCAAAGTGTTTGACTCTTAACTGCCCTCTGGGCAATAGATGTTGGCCTAGCCAGCAACGTCCCTCATCCCGTGAATGAATAAAACAAATCACCTTGGCTGTGTTGCCACTTTCAGGTAACTGTGGAATTGCACGCCCAGATCCATTTCAATGTTAGTGTTCCTAAGGGTTCTGCCATTTACAATATAATTCATTCCTAAATTTGATCCTGCAAAATACATCACTTCGCATTTGTCTGGATAAACTCCATTTGCCATTTCTGTGCCCAAGTCGCCAAGCTATCTTTGTCCTGCTGTATACTTTCACAATCGTTGGCACTATCAGCAACTCCACCAATCTTTGTGTCATCAGCACACACACACACACATATATATTACAAACAACAACAGGACCTAAGACTGACCCCTGTGGAACACCACTAGTTACCGGTCTCCATTCTGAAAAACATCCTTCCACCACTACCCTCTGTCTTCTATGACCAAGCCGGTTTTCTATCCATCTAGCCAGGCCACCCCAAATCCCTTGTGATTTTAGTTTTTGCACCAACCTCCCATGTGTATCAAATGCCTCACTAAAGTCCATACAAACTACATTCACAGCCCTTCCCTCATCAATTATCCTTGTTACTGTTTCAAAAAAATCAATCAGGTTGGTGAGACATGGCCTTCCCCAGACAAAACCACGCTGCCTGTCACTAACTAGTCCATTTTCCTCCAAATGCTCATATATCTTGTCCCTCAGTATCTTCTCCAAGAGTTTCCCCACCACAGACATCAAGCTCACCAGCCTATGATTTCCTGGATTATCCCTGCATCCCTTCTTAAACAAGAGAACAACATTTGCTAATCTCCAGTCCTCTGGAACTTCCCCTGTGGTCAACTATCTCAGCTATCTCCTCCCTTGCCTTTGAGAAACCAGGAGTAGATTCCATCTGGTCCTGGGGACTTGTCTATCTTAATGCAATTTACCATTCCCAAAACTTCCTCTTTCAACATGTTGACATTCTCTAAAGTATTCACACACGCATTCCTGACCTCAACATTAGTCATATCCTTCTCCTTGGTGACAACCGATACAAAGTACTCAATCAGGATCTCCCCCACTTCCTGTGGCTCTACGTACAACTTCCCACCTTCGTCCTTCAGTGAGCCTACTTTTCCCTTGTTACCCTCTTTCTTCTAACATCTGCATAAAAAGCCTTGGGATTCTCCTTGGCCCTGTTTGCTAAAGATATTTCCTGGCCCCTTTTGGCCTTCCTAATTGTGCATTTCAGTTCCTTCCTAATTTCTCTGTACTCCTCCGGGGCTTCTTCAGTTTTAGCTGCCTAGACTTGTTGTATGCTTGTTGTATGTCATCCATGGTTCCTGAATCCTGCCATTCCTGTCCTTTAGTTTTGGAGGTACATGCATGTTCTGCACTTTAGTCAATTGGCCTTTAAAAGCCTCCCACATGCCAGAGGTAGATTTGCCCTCAAATAACTGCTTCCGTCCACCTTCTTCAGTTCCTGTCTAATTTGGGTGTAATTGGCTCTTGCCCAATTAATCACCCTCACGCAAGGGCCCTTGTGTCCTTTTCCATGACGACTCGAGATCTTAGACAGTTATGGTCACTAAGCCCGAAATGCTCTCCTACTTAAACATCAATCACCAATACTGGCTCATTACTTAGGACCAAGTCTAGTATGGCCTCCTCTCTGATTGGATCATCAACATACCGCCACAAAAAGTCCTCCTGGACACAACTAATAAATTGCTCTCCATCCGAGCCCCTGGCTCTAAGGGATTCCCAGTCAATAAGAGGAAAGTTGAAGTCACCCACCACAACTACCCTGCTCTTTTCACACTTTTCCTAGGATCTTAGATAGATCTAGGGTAGCGTTCTCCTTGTCAGTCCCATTACATACTGCTCAAGAAAACTATTGTGGACACATTCAATGAACTCCTCCTCAAGGCTGCCTTGACTGACATGGTTCGACCAATCGACGTGTAGATTAAAATACCCCTCGACAACTGCCGTACCATTTTTACAGGCATTAGTTATTTCTTTGTTTATTACTTGTCCCAATGTGATGTTATTATTTGGTGGCCAATAGACTATGCCTTTCAGTGACGTTTTCTTCTTAAAATTTCTAACTTCCACCCAAATTGATTCAAACTTAATTCTCCATTGAACCTATATCATCTCTCACTACCACCCTGATGTTGTCCTTACATTTCAAAGCAATATCACCTCCCTTACCTTCCTGTCAATCCTTCTGAATAGGATGATACCCCTGGATATTTAATTCTCACATGTGACTATCCAGCAACTATGTCTCTGTAATGGCTACTAAATCATACTCATTCGCAATGATTTGTGCCGTTAACTCATCTACCTTGTTTTGAATGCTACGAGCATTTAGGTAAAACACCTTTATGCTAATTTTTAATGCTAGTTTTTCGGAACCTCTGAGGTTTTCAGCTCTAACACAGAGTTGGGATTTTTTTGGTAGGATTCCAGATGCTTGGTGCTGCACAAGAACTTCAACAGGCTCCTGACAGGCAACTCCAGTCAATGCTTCAACAACTATGTTCTTATAGGTAGGTCTGGCCAAAGAGGTAAAAAACACACTCAAGACTGACGCAGCAAGTCTTCTGCAGAGCTCACAAGCAACCAAAAAATGCATCTACACAAACCACAACTGCTGCACATTCTCGAGGAACAAATGGAAAATTAAAATCTCTCCAGTGCACAACAATGGTCATCCAGAACAGACAGGCAACGGAGCAAAAAGATGACTCATAATCAATTCACAAACGCGAGGGAGGTATCAGTGATACAGTCTGCTACTCCTAATCCAATTATCTAGCTTAACCACCTGAATGTGGAATTATAGTTTTGTTCTACCCTTGCAACAACCATAGAAAAGAGCGCGCGAGAGATTGCACTACAAGTAGACTGGCATGCCCGTTTGGACTAGCATCACAAATATCATGATTTCACACTATGTGGTGAGCTTGTATTCCTTCTCATGATATGAAAGATAACCACTAGCATACAGAAGGTTGTAGACATGTTCACCGAGCCGGTGGGTTTGGTTGCAAACACTCCGTCACCCTGCTAGGTAACACTGTTCATGCACCTCCGGTGAAGCATCAATGTTCCATGCTGCTTGATATTTATATGCCTCGTTTTGCTGGGATGGTTGCTTTCACTTAAGGGCCTGTTTCTCAGTGGTTCGTACATAGGGTCTAATTCAATGTGTTTGTTGATGGAGTGCCGGTTAGAATACCAGGCCTGCAGGAATTCCCTGGCATGTCTTTGTTTGACTTGTGCGATTATGGATGTGTTGTTCTAGTCGAATTCATGTCCCTCATTGTCCATGTGTAATGAGGCCAGTGAGAATTGGTCGTGTCTCTTGGTGGCTAATTGGTGTTCGTGTATCCTTGTCGTCAGTTTTCTTCCAGTTTGGCCTATGTAGTGTTTCTCACAGTCTTTGTACAGTATTTTGTATATTACACTGGTTTTGGGTACGGGATCTTTTACGTTCATCAGTAGCTGTCGTAGGATGGTTGTCTGTTTGTGGGCGACTCTGCTGAGTAGTGTTGTGGTTATCTCTGAAATGTCCTTGATGCACAGTCGGGTGATTAGCGAGTCTGGTCATGTTGCGTCTTCCTATTGTGGTCTGTCTTGGAGGTAACGGTGGATTGTACTTCTTGGGTATCCATTCCTTTTGAAGACTCCATACGGGAGCTCCTGTTCTGTTTTGCATAGTTCCAGGTTGCTGCAATGTGCTGTGGCTCATTTAAATAGTGTCCTGATGCAGCTCCGTTTGTGAGCGTTGGGGTGGGTGCTAGTGTAATTGAGTATCTGGCCCGTATGTGCGGTCTTCCTATATATGCTAGTCTGGAGTTCCCGGTTGTTTTTGCATTTTACTATTATGCCCAGGAAGGGTAGTCAACTGTTGCTCTCTTCTTCTTTCATGAATTTTATCCTGGTACGGATGTTGTTTATGTGTGGGTGGGTTTCTTCTGGTTTTGTGCGTTTAATAATCATGAAGGTGTCATCTACATGTCGAACCCAAAGTTTAGATGGCATAGTAGGGAGCACTGTCCATTCTAAGCTTTGCATTAGTGCTTCTGTAATCAGTCCTGATATTGGGGATCCCATTCTGTTGATTTGTTTGTACATGTTGTTGTTGAAGGTGAAGTGAGTTGTGAGGCACGGACCTAGTAGTTTCATGGTGGTATCCTAATTGATGTTGTTGGTGTTGTGGAGTGCCAGCCCTACTTGATTCGTCCAGTAGCGTGGCAATTGTCTCTTTGGCTAGGTCGATGTTTATGGATGTAAATAGTGCTGTCACGTCGAAGGATATCATCTCGTTCTCTTCTATCCTGGTGTCCTTAATGATGTTGAGGAATTCTTGGGATGAGTAGATGGAGTGGGTAGTGTTGTCCACTAAATATTTCTATTTCTGTTGTAGTTCTTTGGCAAGTCTAGATGTTGGTGTGCCTGGTAGTGAGACAATGGGTCTTCGGGGCACCTCCTGTTTGTGTACCTTAGGGACTCCGTAGAATCGGGGGGTGTTGGATCCCTCTGGCTTCAGTTTTTGGCAGTCTGCCTTGCTAATGTCTCCCGAGTTGTGTAATTTCTTCAGGGTTGTTGTAATCAGGTTCCCTCACTCTGGTGTCGGGTCTATCGCCATCTGTTGGCAGGTGTCAGCATCTGATAGTTTTGCGTTAGCCTTCTCGATGTATTGGGTTCTATCGAGGATTACTGTCATGCGCCCTTTGTCTGCTAGTAAGATTACAATGTCCCTATCTTTCTTGAGTCTTTCCAGGGCTTCCTCTCTTCTGTATTGAATGTGTTCCACTTTCCTATTTTGCTCAGCGTTGGGACTATCGTCTGTCTGATGATCTGCTGCACTTCTTCCGTGAGTCCGTTGTTCTTTAGTGTCGATTCCAGTGCAGCCAGGAAGTCAGTATTTTTTTGGCGTCTCTGTAGTTATAATTCAGTCCACGTACTAGGATGGTCTTCTCAGTGTCTGTAAGTGGTCGGTCCGAGATGTTTTTAATCCATTAATCTGTGTTGTCCGTGTCATTGATATGGGTAATTTTGGACAGTTTTTCTGGAGGGGTTATTCTTTTCTCTGTTCTGGTCTTTTATTGTTGTATGCTGATGGCAAAACCAGTGTAATATACAAAATAACATGCAAGGACTGAGAGAAACATTACATAAGCCAAACCGGAAGAAAACTGACAACACAGATACACGAGCACCAATTAGCCACCAAGAGACATGACCAATTCTCACTTGTCTCACTACACACGGGCAATGAGGGACACAAATTTGACTGGGATAACACATCCATAATCGCACAAGCCAAACAGAGACACGCCAGGGAATTCCTGGAGGCCTGGTATTCCAAGCAGAAGTCCATCAACAAACACAGTGAAGTACAGAACCAGAGGTAATACCAACTCAGTGAGAACCAGAATCGGAAGTAATACCAACCACCCCAGCAAATCAAGGCATATAAATAACAAGCAGGACAGAAAACCAACGCTTCACCGGAGGCACACTTACGATGTTACCCAGCAGGGTGACAGAGCGTTTGCAAACAAACCCACCGGCTCAGTGAGGATGTCTACGACCTCATCCACAACACGACCTACAAATCCTCGAAAACTTTAAACTAGCAAATATATGGAATTACTACATGGATGATCTGATACATATGTGTAGAATAAATTCAGAAATAAAAACAGAAAACACGGTTCAATTGCATTGGAACAGACCTTCCATTCTACATCCAACTAAAGCAGGACCCTTCTGATGAAGGGTCTAGGCCCGAAACGTCAGCCTTCCTGCTCCTATGATGCTGCTTGGCTTGCTGTGTTCATCCAGCTCTACACCTTGTTATCTCACATTCCTTTATTTTCTAATATCTATTCCTTTATTAGTACAAGCTGATGCAACTGTTTTTCAGGATATTTAAACAAATTGGTTTAGATAATTGGCACAGAAATGTTGCAGTTAACCCTTCAACTTATTCCAAAGATCTGATTATGCAAGTCATATGCATTCTCAATTGTTTCATTGCTCCAGTTTGGTTTATAAACCAAAGTCTCAAATCCACTTAAATAGTTATTATACTGTAGGTAGTACATAATGTGCTGTACTTTGGGGATAGCAACCAGCTTGTACAGACCCAACTACCTAAATCCCAATTTTCCAACATGTAGACATTAAAGTAAAAGATTAATAGAAGTGTGAAGGAACGAAAAACTGGTTCCTGCACAACTTTTTAAAGTAAAATAAGCAAAATGTCCACTGCTTCAAAAGTTTAATTGCCTGTGCATTTAATGGGTCATAAACATTATATAAATAACCATTGCTGACCTAAATGAAAGGAAAAATTCCCCAACATTTAACTGTGTATTCCAAGAACAATGAAAAGAAAACAATATGTTCCATTGACCATTCACAGTGCGCTGCATGTCAATTGTGATCAATCAGCTCATTCTTTTAGGCTTGAATGTCCACATAAGATGTGATTCGGTTACTGGAAATCATTAATTAAATAACCTAGACTGTACTATGAATTACTCTAGAAACCAATTTAAGATCATCAGTCAGATTCACAGTATGATCCATTTGCATGTGGTAAGAGCTACATACGTTAATATGTTTAGTGTAAGCAAAAAGAATTTGGACATACATTGCACTTTACTCATTACAAAGGGGTCATGGAGACTGCCTATCTCTCACATGACAATACCATGACTAAAGTCTACTTGTCTGATCTCAGAAATAAGATTGACAGTTGACACAAAAACAGGAATTGCTGGAGAAACTTAGCAAGTCTGGCAGATTCTTGATGAGCAATTGGAAAATTAAAAACTCTCCAGTGCGCAACAATGGTCATCCAGAGCAGACAGGCAATGGAACAAACAAATGACTTATACTCAATTCACAAATGCAAGGGAGGTATCACAGTGATACAGTCTGCTACTCCTAATGCAATTATCTAGCTTAACCACCTGAATGTGGAATTATAGTTTTGTTCTACTTCTGCAACAACCATAGAAAAGAGAGAGATTGCACGACAGATAGACTGACATGCCAGTTTGAACTTTCTGTGGAGAGAAAGCAGAGTTTACATTTCAAGTCCAGTAACCCTTCTTCAGAACAGACTTCTCTCAAGACTCTGTAGAAGGGTCCCTGGACCTGAAACATTAATTCTGCTTTCTTTCCACAGATGCTACTAGACTTGTTGAGTTACTCCAGCATTTTCTGCATTTGTTTCAGATTTCTAGCATCCACGGTTCCTTGGTTATACTGACAGTTAACTGTTCTTGCTTCATCTCCACGCCAAAAACAGCTCAAATAGTAAGTACTCTCTTCACATCCTGTACAAATTGGTATCCCTTTTTTTTTGAAAAGGTCTGTCTCTCACAACCTCATCCTGATGAGTGCAAGATTTGCTGTCTCCTTTTAGCAATGTGAAAGCAAACTTTTGCCTGAAAGCTCTATCAAGCCAAACGACAGAAAAATGCAACCATAATGCAGCCATGATCTTACTAACCTGATGTTATTCTCATTATTGTCATGTGTAAGACTGAAAGTTGCCAAGTATCCGATTCACTTTTGCATCATTTCATCAAATTACTTTGAATGAGTCAGTACACTGTTGAAGCTATAATGGACACAACTCAATTCAGTTCTCAAAGAGGAATTACTGTTTGAGTATTTCTATCATTATTCTGTTAAGTGGAAAGATGTTCAACATATTTAATTAGGGTATGGAAAATAACTTACACTCTTGTTAAAATGCTATTTTGGTGTTCTCATCACCTATACGAAAACAATAAACAAACAAGTTAGATTTGTTTAATATGGTTAATGTAGTGAAGTCTCTCAAGATTCCAAGTAGGGGTTGTCACCTTTAAACCAGGGAAACTTGAACACAAGGGCACAACTGCGGGAGAAGGATCAGGTCATCTAAGCTCAAGAAGAGGGGAAATTTCTTCACTCAGAAATTGTGAACTTTTTGCATTTTCTACCATAAGATTGTGACTTCTCCATCATTGAATATATATATAATATGAAAATTGACAGATTCTGAGGCCATCAAGTGATACAGGAATGGCAAATGATTGACAATCATCATTTTCAACAGTGGAAGAAGCTCAAGAGGCCACAAGTTCACTCCTACTTCTGTTTCTTACGTCTCACCAATGAAGAAGTGAATGAGAACCAAGCAGAAGTTAACAGAGAAGTAATGGAAGGTTTGAGGTAAAGAGATATAATTTGAGAGAACTACAGGAACTAAGAGATGTAAGAAGAACTTGATATTTGGGAAGAAACTATCAAGCTGGGTTATGATGGCTAATTGCTCTGTCCAGAAAAGTACCTAACTTCCAAACCTAGTGTTTTACTCTGATATTGCAGCTTGTTTTTTTTTAATCTTGAAATTGTTTAATATAAGTATTAATATAAAAATCAAATTTTAAAAACTCAGAAGAACTGAAACTGGAAGAGCTGTGTGAAATAAAGCCTTTGATTCCTGAATTACAAACCTAAGAAACCATCATCTCATATGGGCCCTTGCAAAGGCTGGAAAGTCGTTTGCAAGAGAAAATAAAAAAAAAATGTCAGAGGTACATGCACTTCTCATAGCAGAGATTTTGAGGTCTCAGCCTTCCTGTTTTATTCTGCTGCAACATTACTTTCCTGCACTGTGAATTAAATGTTGAATATTATCAAGCAAATTACATTTCTGCAACCTCTACATCTTATTATAGCAGCATTAATGTTAATAAAACATGAAGTAGATGAACTTACTGCTGTTCACAAAGGTCATTTTATTCCCCTAGAGATGCCCTATACGTCTGCAAGTATTGCAATTGCCATTAATATATACTGCAGCTCATGTTGGAGCTTGTGTTGCTTATTGTAGTATTGTTGAAAAATTAAATTCTGTATGAAATAACTAAATTCTCCATTTTCATGCAGCAAGATAACTACTTTAGGCATCAACACCATTAGAATTTAGAAGTTCTGTGCAATTGTAATCCAATTTTTTATTGCTACTTTGCAATGAAACACTAACAATCATTATTTTAAAAATGGATCAGCCACTACCACTCACTGTTTAACTATGGAATCAGCGTTTTCCATGATGGTGACAAAGACTGTTAGTTCAATTTGCACAGCTTCACTTTTTTAAGAATGCATCAGTAAAAGTGCATGCTAATTTTGCAGTTCATTAACTGAATACAACTTATCCAGCTGCAGTCAATTTAAAAAAAAAACAATTCAATGCAACAAAATCCAGAACTGAAGAGTTAATGAGGTACAGTACTCGATGGTATCCCATCATCTCCTAATCATCAGGCCAAAGTTAGGCGAAATTGGTCAGAGGCCTTAGGATCATTAAGTGGACTGTCAGCACGACTGGCACTATTGATTTTGCAACTCAGCTAATGGAGAGGAGGGGGAGAATAACAGGCACTCCAATGCTATTTAAAAGCAGATGGCACCTTTAAATGGGAAAATGCAGTTTGCCTGCAGGCAACCATAAGGCAGCATCTTTTATTATTTATTTATTAACTCATGGGATGTGGGCTCCACTGTGAAAGCAGAATTTATTGCCCATTCCTAATTGCATTGTGCAGACGATGATGTGTTACTGCCTTAAACCACACAATTCAATATGGCATTGGCACATCCCGTGTTGCTAGATCGGGAGCTCCAGGATTTTGACTCAGCAACAATAAAAGAACAATAATTTATTCCCAGGTTTGACTTAGAGGAAGCAGACTTTCCAAACACCTGCTGCTATCTGTGCCCCGGTGTGGCAGAGATTGCAAGTTTGGAAATTACTGAAGAACCTGGCACTATTGACACAGCAGGCCAAGGAGAAGCTTCATGAGACCACCCAATTCTTGAATTCAACACTGGGGATCTTGATGGAATTGGAGCAGAGAATGTGGGCATTCTCTTCCTAATAGATGCTGTTGGCAGAGAAGGTCAGCCCCATGAGAATCCACAATGCAGTGAAAAGTTTCATGATCTGATCAAGGTTGTTTAGCTACCACCATCCTATTCCTTATCCAAACTTTTTTTGAAATAACAGTGATTTCTTTAATTTATACAATGACTTTACCAGAGTAAAATATCTCAAGGTGCTCTGTAAGAATATATTTCAAACTTGACGTCAAGCCACATAAGGATATATTAGGGTATAGCATGGTAAGTTTTAAGGAGTATCTTAAAGGAGGAAAGACAAGTAGAGAGGTAGAGACATTTAAGAAAGAATACCAGAGCATAGCGCCCAGGCAGCTAAAAGCACTGGTGCCAATGGCAGAACAATTAAAGTTGGAGTTCTGCAAGAGGCCAGGATTAACAACGCAAAGATAATGGTATGAGAGGTTAAAGGACGATACAGAGGTAAAAATTCATAAGGCACGGAGGAATTTAACACAAGGATGAGAATTTTCAAATTGAAGTGTTGTCAGACAGGATGTCACGGTAGGTCACAGAGTACAAGACTGATGAGCAAATAGACTTAGTGAGAGTTAGAATACAAGCAGCAGAGTTTATGAAAGGTAGAAGATGAGAGACTAATCAGAAGAACATAGAGTCATATGTGTACAGTCAATGATGGTGTAGTTACTTTTAAAACAACCTGTTCAGGTACGTTACAACATGTACGGAACTGACAGGATTTGAATTTGGGCCTTCCAGTCTAGAGATATGTACACCACCACTGCATTACAAAACCTTCAATGATGGCCTACACTTGGGGAAATTTAGCAGGAAAACCAAGTAATCAAGGTCAATCTGATAGCTTTCCCCTCCCAACCTGCAGCCTCTTGAGGGAAAACAATGCATTTCCACATCTTTGCAAACAGCAAATCAGCTACTCAATGACTGTACAGATAGAAAACTAATGGTTATTTATATCATTTATTGTAGTCTGAAATAAACCTGATGAACAGAAGTTGAGGGTTCTAGTAATCTTTACAGTCACTGCACAGCCCTGTGCACATGGAAACCCGCTCCATTTCCTCATGCAAAAGGGACAGGCAGCCTAATCATGCACTGCTCTTCTGTCCTTTTGAGGCAAGGAGTGCTGTTACAAAACACTGCAGGCTACAAGACTGTTTCTTCCCTTGTTTCCTTCACAATTTCTTTGAGCTTTGTATTAATTTAGTCAAAGGGTTCTGATACAAATTCATGACTACTGTATTTAATGTACAAATTTGGTGCTGAGCGTCCCATGAGGAAGCTGTTAAGTTAAACACCAATTTTGTACCCAAAAACTGAGTAAACAAAACTGAATTTCCACTCAGTTTCACAAATAATGAGGAGGCATGGTTCATTGCTATTGAAAATGATCATGTGGTGCCTGCTCTTCGGTATTCAATATTCAGAAAGGGTAAGTAAAAGTGTACTCCGTTGCCATGGTGTTAAAAAAGTGAGGCTTTAAACGATATATTACGTTGATCAGGTAAAAGTATAAATTTCAAGACACTTAAAGTACAAATGCCCCAATAATGTGTAAATAATACGAACCACAATTACAAAAGACAACTTAGAAGATAACTAGCAATATTTCAATGGCTCTAAACACTTGACCTTGCTAACCCACAGGACCTTGTATCAATTGTGCAATACAATGATCATGTTTACTCAAGCTGAGTATTCTAATGGCTTCTATAGGTTATAATCTTTCATGCTTTTTGAACACAAATCCAATTTTATGGTAAGTGAGCAACATTTAATAATTGGAAATCTCAAAGCATGAAGGACTTCAAGCCTTAATTTACTGATAAATAATGGACACTGGGCCAATGTCAATCAAAAGGATTAGCAAATTCGTTACTTAGTAAAGGCAGCATAATTCTTTCTGCAATTAACTTTTTTAAAATCAGGTGAAGTTTTTGTTCTTCATTATATCACTTCCTACATCTCTTATTAAGTACCTCAACTACAGTCCTGGGAACACTAATTATCTCTTGCTAAATGACTTGTACCTGTTGAAAAATATTGTACTAGCTTCCTTGTATTTCTTCAAATGGTCAAACATATGTCTGAGAAGGAAACAGTGTCAAATTAAATACAAAATTCTTAACTTAGCAATAAAACAAACAACTGAGTATGCTGGAATCTGAAACAAAAACAGAAATTGCTTGACAAACTCAGCAGGTCTGGCAGCAACTGCAGAGAGACAGCAAAGTTAACATTGAGGTCAGTCCTGCTTTGAAGATGGGTCACTGGACTTGAAATGAAAACTTTTCTTTCTCTTAATTTTATATGTGGGGTGAACAAATTTGTTTGTTTATCATTCAGCTCTAATCCATAATCAGGAAATATGGCTTTAACTCCAGAGGATTCATCTCCTTGACCAGATAGACTGAAAGGCAGGCCAGATTTCCAGAGGCAAAGTGAACAATATGGCTAATACATGGCTGACATTTTTAAAATAATACACATAGTATGCCAATACTGTAATTATTACAGCACAATCCAATAAAGCACATCACAGCATCATTGGAAATATTGGAGCAACTTCTGCGTCACTATTTTAAAAAAAAAACAAAGACCACATGCTAAGAACTGGTTGCACAGAGTAGGTAAGATGTGTGCAACACGTTCCCTAAATTTAACCAGAAATATCCCCACTACTATCTGGTAGACCACTCAAGATGTTCTTCACTCTTAATGCCAAAAACAACTTCCTGTTAGTGTTAAATTTATCCCTTACTAGTTTAAACCTGTGACTCTGTGGCCTACTCTCCTCAATTTTCTTCAGTTTCGCTTTAGATATTACATATCATTAATAAGTATTTTGATATACAACAGCAAAGTAAGCGGATTCCGAAAACCTGAGTTAGAGCAAAACATACTGGAAATACTCACCAGGTCAGATGACCAGACATTTGGTTATATAAAGTAAGTGCGGAGCACTCTTAAAGAAGAAAGGAGAGTCAAAGAGATATTCCATACAGACCTGACAGCTGACAGCAGAGCTCACACACCGTTGTAGGCTGGATAAGGATTGGGAACCAATGAAGGCAAGCACAAGTCATGAGCAAGTGAATTTTGTTGTAAGTAAGGATACAGGCAGCAGAGTTAGGATTGAGTTTCTGATGGAGGGGTGAAAGGAGGAGGCAATAGGCACAATTGATCATATTCAAGAGGGATAAAGCAGGGGGAGGGCAGGTTGTTGAGCTGAAGGAGATGGAAGGGGGAATAGAGTGACATCAGGAAGGCATTTAAGCACAAGAATTTTGAGTTTAATTTTCCTTTTCGGTCTCCAATTCTGCCGAAGAATATAACCTAAAACATTAAATTGCAGTTTTCATTTATAGAAGGCCAAAGAGCAATGTATTTTCAGCAGTATTTTTGCTTTAATTCCAGATTTCCAGTTTTTTTTTATTTCTGTGCATCTTTGCTTTCTGATTGATGCTTGCAATTGGAACAAACAAGTTTCTGCACCAAACAATCATTTATAAAAAAAGCTAATATTTCTAGCTAATTCCAGTTTCTTATTACAATGTATGTTCCAAACATGTGCTGTTATTACATCTCCTTAGGTGTGACAGAGGGGTAAATTGCAGTATTACATCTACCATGAAGAAACTATCACCCAGAGCCATTTCTATTAGCTCAGTATTAGTCTTATAATTAAACATTAATAACCACAAAAGCGTATTTACTGCACACAGAAATACTTCTCCACAGCCTTCACCAAACACCATCTCCTCTGCAGCAAGCATAATATTACAACTTCTCCTTTTAAATATTTTCAATATATATGGTTAGTATTTGATGCTCTTAAAGCTTTTATGTCCTTTAGTGTCAGCAAACTAACAAAAAGATCCTTAACCTAATTTTTTTTTGTACAAGAAGAAACTGGGTAATAGCTTTCTGAATTTATTAAACTCATTGGTGAGAGTCTTCATTTTGAATGTTTTTTTTAAAAAAGTACACGACTTCATCAAATCACCAAAATGAAACTTCTCCCCTATAAATTAAAAATGTGCCTTTCAGGGAAAACACTCAATCCATTATTATAGAAGTCCAAGCCCACTATGCTTGACAGTTTTATTAATAAATAGCACTTCCTCATGTTTCCAATTGCAAAGTTTTTTTTAATGAAATTACACACATTTCGTTGCAGTGCCAAAAATGAGCTTACATATTTTCTTTTGCCAATTCTTTGAACTCCGTAACATATCCATGCACTTTATTCTGTGGGTTCAAGCTCTGCCCATGGAAAAACATTATCAGCTGCTATTCCAATTA
Organism: Rhincodon typus; assembly: GCF_021869965.1. Taxonomy (NCBI): domain Eukaryota; kingdom Metazoa; phylum Chordata; class Chondrichthyes; order Orectolobiformes; family Rhincodontidae; genus Rhincodon; species Rhincodon typus. The sequence continues at coordinate 38,204,318 of NC_063347.1, forward strand.
AACATTAACCCAGCTGTATATTGAACTATGAAGTTTGTCATTAAAACTAAATGGAAACAGTGGCACAAAAAACTTGTGCAGATTTATGCAAAAAGGGAGCTAATGTCCAATCACATCCTCTATTTAGCTCCAACCCAAACTCTTACAAATAAATCTCTTACACCACTTTTTCGAAGATCCAACCCAATGATTACAGCACTAACTCACAAATTGTTTTACGTTATTTTTGCAAGAGTTATGAACCTTTAAATTAACTTCTCAAGTTGCCAGACGTAACAATGCAATAAGGAAAGATTGGTTTAACCTGTTCTTTTTTTAAAGTTAGTAAAAACAAATACGTCCAAAAATGTTGGTTTTGTAGTCACATGACCAAACCTGAAATGAACCAAACTGCATATTCAGCAAAGAGGCAGTGCTTGTCAGCGACTTCAAAAAAGCTGGACACAAGTAAATGAAAGTATCAATTAAAATATCTTTATGCATTTGAGATGCATTGTACACTTCACCTGTTCTACAAAAAATATGTACCTTGCAAGGTAATACACGTGACCTCCTATTCGCATACTGTGTGAAAATAAGAGAATCTGTATACGTATTCTATTTTTTACCTGAAATAAGGATCTAGTAATTTCTCCAGAAAATTTTAAATCAAAGCTACTTGGATATAGCAAGTTATTAATATTGTTTGGAGAACAGAGTAGAGAAAAATCAGGTGAAATGACCAATCCTGATCTTTTGAAGAATAATAAAGGTGCGTAATCAATCATTCTTTTTTGTTCTCATTTTCTTCACGCACCATAGGAGTCAAACTGAAAAGGGCAGTTGTGATAGAATGCAATTCCTATTATCAGAAAGGAAGATGCAGCTAATTTGGGGTGGGTAACAGTTAGCTAAACTGCCAAGAGAAAATATACTCAAATATTCATTAATATATTAGATAGCAAAACAAAGAATACAAGTGTAATATTTCTAAAAGGTTGTGTTTAAACTAGCTCATTTAATTATTTGAAGAAATATCACAGCAGATAGAAATAATATATTAGCGTTTACTAATATTCTGCGTTCCTTTCTCTATTTTGCCTTTTCCTCCTTTCCTGAAGGCACTAACCCCAGGTTTATGGAGTCCCTAGGTATCTTGTACAGTCCCTCAGGAACGAGGATGACTTGCTTCCACTCAGGTTTTTGTGGTGGCTGAATAGTCCAATTCTGGAGCTACAAGACGGACAAGTAGCATTTGATGAGGTGGGTGGGATGGTCTAGATTCAGTGTGCTCTTTCCCTAGGTATCAGTTGCCCTCCAATGCCTTATCCAAGTCAACATTATTTACTTTGTATCTTAACAGTAAACAATCTGTTGCCCATACACATATCCTTCGATAAAAGTCTTCACCCTCTAACAGTGGTCACAGGTGAAAATAGGATCAAGGCTTGTTGCAGTGTATAATTAAGTTGTTCACTAATTTACAACAGGATTTACATGTGAACTTTACCAGAGTTACTGAACTGGTGCAATTTAACAGAGAAAGGTCATGTTCAAATATAAATAGATAAGCTTTCTGAAATAAAGTTTACAAATCAATGAGTTAATTAGCAAATCATCTATCAATGGAAAGTTCTGCTCTGCATGTGCCACAGATACTGGATTTCTCATGTCACAAAATGGACCAAGATGGATACAGTGATTAGAACGAGGTCACAGGTGAATGTCATAGGATACGAGCTCCCTGATTGCAGCTACTATTCTGGTCCAGATATAAACAGGAGTTCTTTTCGATCTAGGAGCCAGCTCTGAGCTAGCTATACTATGTACTTTGTACATGTAAATAAAGGGTGACTTGGTGATGGGATACTGGCCTCAGAGTTAGTTCAGAGATCAAATGTTATAAGGACGATTTTGGATAAATAAATTCAAACTTACTGCAAAGATGTTTACATTATAAGCACAGGAAATCAGTGTTAACGAACCCTTAAAAATATACTTATATTGTACACTGGAATACGCAATCAATATACAACAAATAAATACTACTTCTTGAATTTAAAGTCATTCAAGGAGTGAAATGCATGAACAAAATCATGTTTTTTTTTCCTCTACTTTTGTTCAGCAATTAAAACTGTCTGACCAGATACTCCAATTGCCAGCACTATGGGGACTTTTCACAATATGATATTTCCAGCTTGTTTTCAAAATCTTAATTTTTCTTTCTCCTACACCAATGCTGTTTCTTCAAAAATCTCATTGCCTTCACCATACTTATTTCAAACAGGCGCTTCTGCCCCAGTACAACAAAAGTTTCAAATATTCAGAACGCAAAAGCAACAGCATCATTTCTGGCCCAGTTAATCTATCACTGCCCAGGATGAAGTACTGAAATAGAATCTGTCAAAACAATAAATAACTCAATTGTATAATTTCATCATCTTGAATCATCCACATGTTCAACTTAAAAAGAGTTGTGCTTTCCTTTCAGAAATTAGAAAATTCTGTTATTTATGT
>NC_063347.1:38207313-38217947 GCF_021869965.1 Rhincodon typus
ATTTATTTCAAAACCCCCTTCCCCTCCCCCTTTTCTGATGAAGGGTCGAGGCCCGAAACGTCAGCCTCTCTGCTCCTATGATGCTGCTTGGCCTGCTGTGTTCATCCAGCCCTGCACCTTGTTGTCACATATTTAAATTACTTTTGCTGTAAACATATCTGAGATCAATGATCTTGATCAACATTTGCATAGTATATGCATGATATGATTTGAAGTTCTTTCTCACAAGCTATTATGGAGAGAACTCATTTTAATGACAGAATTTCAAAATACATCAGTGTTACTTTGTGACAAACTAGCCACTCACTTCAAATATACTGTGACTTAAAGAGCTACATGTTTGTAGGTTGACATTGTTAATGGCTGACTCCCCAGAAGTGTGGGATTGCTGTTCATAGGAATTGCCTTTCTTGTGGTGATATACTTCTTTTTAAGAGGAATTTGTCTGTCCTGGTTCCTGGACCCGAAACGTTAACTCTGATACCTCTCCACAGATACTGCCAAACCTGCTGAGCTTTTCCAGCAATTTCTGTTTTGGTTCTTAATTGCTTCTAAAGTGTGTTTGCTGTTGAAATGCATGGCAACAATGCAACAGTTTACACTTGCCAAGATTCCAGCAACACCAGTGGAATCTGAACAGACAACCTGTTTCTGTGATAAGAACAAAGTGCTGGAGAAACTCAACAAGTCTGACAGCGTTCACAGAGAGAGAAAAAAAGTTAGTGTTCCAGTCCAGTATGAGTCATACAGAATACTTGGTTCTGAGTTTGACAATGGACATAAAACTAGAAAAGTTCAGGATTGCAAGCCAGCAGTTCTGTATTCATCAGCTATTTCTGTATACTTTGCCTCCTATATCAGATGTTCGGTATAAAGCTACAGCAATATGGATACAAGCAGGTTGTTCAGTGGATAATTTAGAGTGTTATACAACTTTGCTGCATGAATGCAAAATATCCCTTATTGGCAAATGTTAATGTTTTTGATTTACTAGTTGTTCATTGACTTGTATAAAGGCTTCTACAATGCTTTCCTACTCTCAACAAATGTGTTTCACATTGTCTCCATCTATCTTTTGATTGTCTGTGTATAAATCAATTTTCAAAAAATTAACATTGTGTACAATGTAGCATTTATACAAGTGGCTCCAGTTACACATTATTTTGTGTACCTTGCAATTAGATTCTTATGGAATTGGCTTGTTAAAATTTGTACATTTTGTTGTGTAGATTCATATTTGTATTCTTCACAGCAGTGAGTTTTCAGAATAACATCTATATAATAAAATTCACCAGCCAAGATCAACAACCTAGTTTATGTCTTCGCTTATTAAATTTTCCATTGATATGACCTGCTACAATGCAAGGCCTGGGAACACATGAGAATAAACATATGACGAATTGAATAGGAAATGATCTATTCCTTATAATAGACAAAACACAATGATTCGCTACGTTCCTTTGATATATACATGAAGTGTCCAAGAAGCATATTTCAATCTTGCTCCTCAGTGAATTAATTTAATCTGGACTATGAACTGCCTTGTTTTGATTACATTTGATATCAAGTGACACTTGATAGTTGTAAGAAAGCTCCAAGTTTACGTAAGTCAGCACATTTTTACAAAAAATATTAGTCCTACAATTCATATTTTATGCAGTATTTCATCCATATCTCATTACTGCCACTTAATCTGGTTGCTGTGAAGTTATGTTAGGTTACAATTTCCAACTGATATGTGGGATCTCTTCATTTGTCCAGCAGAAAAGTAAGTTCAAATCATATGACTAGATGAGGTATTCTGCGTCAGCTGCAATAGAAATTTGGATGTTATATTGGGTGAGCTGGAACATTCAATGGGACAAAAATATTTTTACGAAACAGTTACAGCATATCACATAAAACATGCTGCATTATTCTAGTTATTTGTGTAATTTAGCACAATCGATTAAGAATTTACATGAAGCAGCAATATAATTAATCGCTTTTTTAAGCAACATTATTGATAAGAGCAGATTACATACAATATGTTAACAATACCCTTTACTCTCTCTTTGCCACAAGAATCTCCAATTTCAATCACTCCAGGATCTTTTTTGGCTATTATAGTTAACAGTGGTGCTGTAAAGAGGTTTCTTTTTGACCATTCTTATAAAGTGGATCATTCTACTACCATACCTTGCACAGTCAGATGATTAATATCTTCCATGGTTCAAGTTTTCTTTCTATGAACTTTTCTCCACTGGTAATTGAAAGACTATTCAATGCAAAGAAAAAATTGGGTTGGTAATAGAAAATTCTATTTAAGAGAAAGTATGCTGACTAACTCAAAATATAATCTGTAGACAGACCAGAACTCATTTGGTGCTAAATTTAAAGTCTAATGCTTTGTATGTCGGCTTGCTAATATGTTATTGATTTTAAATATACTGAAGATTAAGTTTAAATTTTTTACTTGCCTGTATGATTCAGAAATGAAGGTCAGAAGAGATTCAAGCGGTTCAGTAATCTTTACTCATCAGTTGTTTTTGAGATCTGACCTTCTGTTCAGCTCATTCCAGTTTAACTCCGGACTTTATAACATTAATGTGATGAAATATGGATGAATTCATAAATTGAAACCTGGCTGACAGGAAACAAGAAAATGACCTCCTTCAAGTTATGAAACAATTTAAGTTATTAGGAAAATACATACCTTTACAAGACTGGAAATGTGTTTTTTTTTCAGTGCTTTAATTTTTTAATATTATAGTTGTCCTTCACTGAAATTCACAAATTATTTCTACAGAATATGGCAAATATTGTGAAATGTACAGTTTTTAGTGTATTAAAGAGCCGGCCTAAAACTTGACTTTTAGATCTTACCTATGGTACTGATAATTTAATGTAGTTGGCTGGTTCATGAATGGTTGCTAATATTTTAGCTCCAGTCTCATAGCTTTCACTGTTAGATTACCATATTAATCTCTCAATGAGCCCTGAGGCCACATTATTTGTATTGTTAATAAATCAAGGAAGAGCACCAGAATTTGGAGAATTCTGAGTCTTAGTTAGTAAATGCATGATTTTATATAACAAGGCTATTCTTGATAGGGGTTGAGGATTGACCAGGGTTGGGAAAGGGGATCTGTGCTTTGCCATTTGAATTGGGCAGTACTATGGGGCTTTAGTTAGGACAAATACCTGAGCTAGTCCTTTCTCAAGCAGATGCTTTGTCTTGGTGTCTCCACAGATTATGATAGTTGAGCTTTGAAGTAAAGATGTGTGGTTTCTGGGTGCCAATATACCTTTTAACATGCTTAATGATGAGTGTCAAGTGATAAACTGATGAGACAATGAAATGATTGATTGTCTGCTTTGTGACAATGGCATTATTAGCAGGTTGTGGTAGATGAAGCAGGAGGGAAGAATTGTCATGTGGAATCACACCTGTTGACTGAGGGTTTTTGTGGTGCTATGTTAGTATCTGTACCTTTGAGCCAAACAGCCTGGGTTGAAATCCTACCTACTCCAGAGTGTGTGATAACGTTTCTCACCAGGTTGGTTAGAAAATATCCGCACCAGTCAACTGATGAAACTTGAATAATGTAGAAGTACACTACTTTATAAGGCCATCCAGCGTCCAAAAGCCCAACCTTCTCTCATGTCTCCTTTTTGAGTCCATCTGCAACTGCTCCCATGTGCTGTACCTTATTCCTCCTGCAAATCTGAAACTTTCTGCTGGACAAAACAGGGTAGAGCACATTGCAATCATTTTGGAGACTCTTTTCGATTATAAAAGTCTTACCTTGCAAGACTCCATTTTTGGAGTGAGTAAGTGAGGTAATATATTTGGGCGGTTGCTTTACCCAAAACACTACCTAGGTAGTGTCTCCCACCCATCCTCTTCCTCTAACCAAAAAAAAAGGTTCTGAGCACTGATTTGGTAAGGTTACTAGTTTTTGTTTTTCAATAGTCTGTTTGGGAATTCAGAACAGTGGGAATGGATGTTAGGGCAGTTGCATGCTCCTCCTGTAGAATGTGGGAGGTAAGGGTCACCACTAATGTCCCCACTGACTTCATCTGCAGAAAGTGCACCCAACTCCAGCTCCTCGGAAACCGCGTTAGGGAACTGGAGCTGGAGCTGGATGAACTTTGGATCATTCGGGAGGCTGAGGGGGTAATTGAGAGGAGTTACAGGGAGGTAGTCACACCTCGGGTACAGGAAAAAGGTAGATGGGTTACAGTCAGGGGACAGAAAGGGAACAGGCAGACAGTGCAGGGATCCCCTGTGGCCATTCCCCTCAAAAACAAGTATACTGTTTTGGATACTGTTGGGGGGGACGACTTACCAGGGGTAAGCCATGGGGTACAGGTCTCTGGCACAGAGTCTGTCCTGTTGCTCAGAAGGGAAGGGGGGAAAGGAGGAGAGCATTAGTCATTGGGGACTCCATAGTTAGGGGGACAGATAGGAGATTCTGTGGGAACGAGAGAGACTCGCGGTTGGTGTGTTGCCTCCCAGGTGCCAGGGTCCGTGGTGTCTCGGATCATGTTTTCAGGATCCTTAAGGGGGAGGGGGAGCAGCCCCAAGTCGTGGTCCACATAGGCACCAACGACATAGGTAGGAAAAGGGATGGGGATATAAGGCAGAAATTCAAGGAGCTAGGGTGGAAGCTTAGAGCTAGAACAAACAGAGTTGTTATCTCTGGTTTGTTACCCGTGCCACGTGCTCGCGAGGCGAGGAATAAGGAGAGAGAGCAGTTGAACACGTGGCTACAGGGATGGTGCAGGAGGGAGGGATTCAGATACCTGGATAATTGGGGCTCATTCTGGGGTAGGTGGGACCTCTACAAACAGGATGGTCTACACCTGAACCAGAGGGGTACCAATATCCTGGGGGGGAAATTTGCTAATGCTCTTCGGGAGGGTTTAAACTAACTCAGCAGGAGGATGGGAATCTGAATTGTAGTTCCAGTGTACAGGAGGTTGAGAGTAGTGAGGTCATGAATAAGGTTTCAAGGTCGCAGGAGTGTACCGGCAGGCAGGAAGGTGGTTTGAAGTGTGTCTACTTCAATGCCAGGAGCATCCGGAATAAGGTGGGTGAACTTGCAGCATGGGTTGGTATCTGGGACTTCGATGTTGTGGCCATTTCGGAGACATGGATAGAGCAGGGACAGGAATGATTGTTGCAGGTTCCGGGGTTTAGATGTTTCAGTAAGATCAGGGAAGGTGGTAAAAGAGTGGGAGGTGTGGCATTGTTAGTCAAGGACAGTATTACGGTGGCAGAAAGGACGTTTGGTGAGGACTCGTCTACTGAGGTAGTATGGGCTGAGGTTAGAACCAGGAAAGGAGAGGTCACCCTATTGGGAGTTTTCTATAGGCCTCTGAAAAGTTCCAGAGATGTAGAGGAAAAGATTGCAAAGATGATTCTGGATAGGAGCAAAAGTAACAGGGTAGTTGTTATGGGGGACTTTAACTTTCCAAATATTGACTGGAAACACTATAGTTCGAGTACTTTAGATGGGTCAGTTTTTATCCAATGTGTGCAGGAGGGTTTCCTGACACAGTATGTAGATAGGCCAACAAGAGGCGAGGCCACATTGGATTTGGTACTGGGTAATGAACCAGGCCAGGTGTTAGATTTGGAGGTAGGTGAGCACTTTGGTGATAGTGACCACAATTCGGTTACGTTTACTTTAGCGATGGAAAGGGATAGGTATATACCGCAGGGCAAGAGTTATAGCTGGGAGAAAGGCAATTATGAGGCGATTAGGCAAGATTTAGGATGCATAGGATGGAGAAGGAAACTGCAGGGGCTGGGCACAATTGAAATGTGGAGCTTGTTCAAGGAACAGCTACTGCGTGTCCTTGAGAAGTATGTACCTGTCAGGCAGGGAGGAAGTGGTCGAGCGAGGGAACTGTGGTTTACTAAAGAAGTTGAATCTCTTGTCAAGAGGAAGGAGGCTTATGTAGAGATGAGGCATGAAGACTCAGTTAGGGCGCTTGAGAGTTACAAGTTAGCCAGGAAGGACCTAAAGAGAGAGCTGAGAAGAGCCAAGGGGGGACATGAGAAGTCTTTAGCAGGTAGGATCAAGGAAAACCCTAAAGCTTTCTCTCGGTATGTCAGGAATAAAAGAATGACTAGAGTAAGATTAGGGCCAGTCAAGGACAGTAGTGGGAAGTTGTGCGTGGAGTCCGAAGAGATAGGAGAGGCGCTAAATGAATATTTTTCATCAGTATTCACACAGGAAAAAGACAATGTAGTCGAGGAGAATACTGAGACACAGGCTATTAGACTAGATGGGATTGAGGTTCATAAGGAGGAGGTGTTAGCAATTCTGGAAGGTGTGAAAATAGATAAGTCCCCTGGGCTGGATGGGATTTATCCTAGGATTCTCTGGGAAGCTAGAGAGGAGATTGCAGAGCCTTTGGCTTTGATCTTTATGTCGTCATTGTCTACAGGAATTGTGCCAGAAGACTGGAGACTAGCAAATGTTGTCCCCTTGTTCAAGAAGGGGAGTAGAGACAACCCTGGTAATTATAGACCAGTGAGCCTTACTTCGGTTGTGGGTAAAGTGTTGGAAAGGATCATAAGAGAGAGGATTTATAATCATCTAGAAAGGAATAATTTGATTCGGGATATTCAACACGGTTTTGTGAAGTGTAGGTCATGCCTCACAAACCTTATTGAGTTCTTTGAGAAGGTGACCAAACAGGTGGATGAGGGTAAAGCGGTTGATGTGGTGTATATGGATTTCAGTAAAGCGTTTGATAAGGTTCCCCATGGTAGGCTATTGCAGAAAATACGGAGGCATGGGATTGAGGGTGATTTAGCGGTTTGGATCAGAAATTGGCTAGCTGTAAGAAGACAGAGGGTGGTGGTTGATGGGAAATGTTCATCCTGGAGTTCAGTTACGAGTGATGAACCTCAAGGATCTGTTTTGGGGCCACTGCTGTTTGTCATTTTTATAAATGACCTGGATGAGGGCGTAGAAGGATAGGTTAGTAAATTTGCGGATGACACCAAAGTCGGTGGAGTTGCGGATAGTGCGGAAGGATGTTGCAGGTTACAGAGGGACATAGATAAGCTGCAGAGCTGGGCTGAGAGGTGGCAAATGGAGTTTAATGCGGAAAAGTGTGAGGTGATTCACTTTGGAAGGAGTAACAGGAATACAGAGTACTGGGCTAATGGTAAGATTCTTGGTAGTGTGGATGAGCAGAGAGATCTCGGTGTCCATGTGCATAGATCACTGAAAGTTGCCACCCAGGTTGATAGCGTTGTTAAGAAGGCGTACGTTGTGTTAGGTTTTATTGGTAGAGGGATTGAGTTTCGGAGCCATGAGGCCATGTTGCAGCTGTACAAAACTCTGGTGCGGCCGCACTTGGAGTATTGCGTACAGTTCTGGTCACCGCATTATAGGAAGGATGTGGAAGCATTGGAAAGGGTGCAGAGGAGATTTACCAGGATGTTGCCTGGTATGGAGGGAAGGTCTTATGAGGAAAGGCTGAGAGACTTGAGGCTGTTTTCGTTAGAGAGAAGAAGGTTAAGAGGTGACTTAATAGAGACATACAAGATGATCAGAGGATTAGATAGGGTGGACAGTGGGAGCCTTTTTCCTCTGATGGTGATGGCTAGCACGAGGGGACATAGCTTTAAATTGAGGGGTGATAGATATAGGACAGATGTCAGAGGTAGGTTCTTTACTCAGAGAGTAGTAAGGGTGTGGAATGCCCTGCCTGCAAAAGTAGTAGACTCGCCAACTTTAAGGGCATTTAAATGGTCATGGATGATAATGGAAAAGTGTAGGTTAGATGGGCTTCAGATTGGTTTCACAGGTCGGCGCAACATCGAGGGCCGAAGGGCCTGTACTGCACTGTAATGTTTTATGTTCTATGGTGTATTGTGAAGGCCTAGATCTGTCCAGTAATCAATATGCATCTTCGGCATGTTACTGGCATGTTTAATCTCTCATCTCGTGATAATATACGATTCATTATTGTGCTATTGGGTTTCATTGGTCATCGGTGCAGCCAATATTCAGTGGCCTGTTTGCCAGCAGGTTATCAGTCCCCTGACGAACTGCCAACTGGGAGCTCCTGGATGTGTCTCCAGTACAGCCCAAGTTTCTGAAGGCAGCAAGGCTGGGTCTGGTTGTGAATTTAACAGCCCTTAAGAATGCATGACCATCAAGAAGTGTGTCATTTTCTAAAAGGCTGCAGGTGTATGCCACTTCCTGATGTGACAGTCTGACATAGAGTCTCTTGTTCAGATATGTTAAGGAAGCTCAATCAGTACACCCAGTGACCTTGATAGTAGCTGTGCAACTTGTCTTTTTATCTCTGTGCCACTCCTTGACAGCAGCTTGCTCATGTTATCGTGTGCTCAACAATGGCATAAGTAAATGACGCTGTTGGATGCCCTTGGGATTCCTGGCAACGGAGCCATATTTAAAAACCAGCCAGGTCAAATGTTGCCAGCAAGGAGCTGCCTTTTACCACGCACATAGCAGGAGGCGAATGTAAAAGGAAAGCTTGCGAGGGTACTCTAGCATGGCTGACACTTTATTTGCAAAGTTCGCATTGGTAAATGTATTGCTATTTTACATCAGTCATCTAAACAATTGTTACTGTAAGTGAAGCTGCGAATCTCTAGCTACAGAGGCTACCTACACTCAGTACCATATCATCTTGGAACCCTGTCCAAGGGAGTGCAGCCAATATTCAGTGGCCTGTTTGCCAGCAGGTTATCAGTCCCCTGAGGAACTGCCAACTGGGAGCTCCTGGATGTGTCTCCAGTATAGCCCAAGTTTCTGAAGGCAGCAAGGCTGGGTCTGGTTGTAAATTTAACAGCCCTTAAGAATGCATGACCATCAAGAAGTGTGTCATTTTCTGAAAGGCTGCAGGTGTATGCCACTTCCTGATGTGACAGTCTGACATAGAGTCTCTTGTTCAGATATGTTAAGGAAGCTCAATCAGTACACCCAGTGACCTTGATAGTAGCTGTTATTCTTTCCCTTACACCTTCTCATTGTTCGATGTTGGGGAATCTAAAGCCTTCAGTTGCAAACATGCACTTTAACAACAATAGCAAAAGTGAACAAAAGAAAACCAAAAATGCTGCATATGTTCCTGGGGACAGATGGATCTGTTTGCCTTTTAAGCAACAACAAATTTACAGTTTAGAAGTGATCATTGCTCCCAGCTCTCTTTTGGAATTTTGTGTAAACTAATTACTGTCCTGTTGTTGCATCTGATACAGCACTGCTCTATTATGCTGATGGTGATGTTCCTCCTGTTCAATGTCCTTGTCTTCCTCCTCGGAAGATTGCTACTATTCTCCCAACTCATCCATCACATTCCCTCTTTGCCTGCTCCAGATTTGCAGAGCACAGCAAGCAAAGATTGTGAAGCATATGCTACCTGGTCTATTATGAAAGACACCCAGATCAGACCAAGCATCAGAAATTCATCTTCAGGAGCCCCATAACTTGCTCCACATTGGCCCTGATCGAAGAATTGTATTTATACTCAGCCTCAATTGGGGGATTGCACAATGGAATCATCAGTCATCCTTTCCATCAACCAACCAGGTCATACCTACCGCCAGTGTCCACCTATCACCACCATGCTCCCCCTTTATCTGCAGCTCCACCTAACCTCACATCCAGTCCTGAACAAGGGTAATACCCAAAACATTGACTTCTCCTTTCCTGCAGATGCTGCCTGGCTTGCTATGTTCTTCCAGCCTCCTGTTTGTCTACCATAGTTGCAGAGGTGTTGTCCATGCTTTGGACACTTTGACCAATTTGTGTATTAAAACGCTTTACCCGAGCACTCTTGTCAGTGGATACACTGTTGAGGAGCTTAAATCTGTATCTAACTCCATGCTGTTCCTGTCTTGGTGTGTTTGATTGGGACAGTGTGGAGGGAGTTTAACTCTGTATCTAACCTCGTGCTGTCCCTGTCCTGGGAGTATTTGATGGGAACAGTGTGGATGAGGTTTACTTTCAGTTTAAAACAGTAAAGGCATTTTACTTTTAAAAAAAAAAGGAACCGATTTACTGCGGATGCTGTAAATCAGGAGCAAAAACAAAATTGTTGGAAAAGCTGAGCAGATCTGGCAGCACCTGTGAAGGAAGAAACAGAGTTAACGTTTTGGGTCCGGTAACCCTTCCTCAAACTCAAAACATTAAGTCTAATTTTTTTTTTTCCCTCACAGATGCTGCCGGACCTGCTGAGCTTTTCCAGCAATTTTGTTTTTGCTGCTGAAGGCATTTTACTTTCAGGGGGAAAGAGTAACAAATTAGAGGGACTTTTGTGAGCATATCTATAGATCTTTGAAGGCAATAGGACAGGTAGATAAGTTAGTTAAAAAAGGTACAGGGATATTTGCCCTTATTTGTCAAGGTATCGAATATATGAACAAGGAGGCTATGACCAGAGCTGTATCTAACATTAGTTAGGCTACAGCTGGAGTACTGTGTGCAGTTCTGGTTACCACACTACAAGAAGAAGATTGTTACACTCGAGATGGTGCAGAAGAGATTCACTAGAATGTTAGAGACAACGAGGTGCAGAGCTGGATGAACACAGCAGGCCAATCAGCATCATAGGAGCAAAAAGACTGACGTTTCGGGCCTAGACCCTTCATCAGA
>NC_063347.1:38218447-38221825 GCF_021869965.1 Rhincodon typus
CACTTTAAGAACCTAAACTTTATCTTCCTTTTTGTACTGGGCATGATCACCTTTTCAAAAATTGTATCTGTGTTTGTGTGTGTGTTTGATGTCACATCTTTATTTTATTTCTTGGGGTTAATAAGTAACAAAATTACTCTTCCATTCACTCAAGGAGACGTTGTAATGAGCTAATTATTATTTTTAGCATACTAGTTAACTGCCTTCATTTGGACTGTGGCATAGCTGTATGCTGACAATAATGTAAAGCAATCTGTTGTGGCTGACCAAGGAGGGTGAACAGAGGAGAGCCCATTCATCCCTCCTTAACAGATCATGATCACTTCAATATTTATAATGGTCATCAACTTCGTTTGAGTGAATAAGGTTGGAAGGGGTAAATAGGGAAAAAGTAAAGTGCAGACTTTAATTAATGAACCTTGTATTAGATTAACCTTATGCATTCTTGAGGATAGCATCAACAAGAATATAAATAACAATTAGTACTGTCAAAATATTCCAGACAGTTTTGGGATGTGCTTTAGAGACAGGCAATTGGCAGACGGTTATAACGAATGGGACTAAACAATATCAGATTAAATGATTCTTGACTGGGTGAAGGGGAAGACACTAATAATATTAACCTATGACCTAGGATATACAGAGATAGTAAGAACTGCTGACGCTAGAGTCAGAGATAACACAGTGTGGAGCTAGAGGAACACAACAGGACAGGCCCTTGGGTCCCGACCGGAAACGTCAGCTTTCCTGCTTCTCTGATGCTGCCTGGCCTGCTGTGTTCCTCCAGCTCCTCACTGTGTTATACCTAGGATATATATCTGTTTCCTATGTTTTAATGAATCAAGTTTAGAATTTGAACTATGAAACATCCGTGCACCAAAAATTTGTAAAGAGCTGCTACAGATCCCTGTATTTCCTGTAGTTGTTTGGATTAGCCCTTGAATATATTCTCCCTACATATGCTTGAATTAAGAATCAAAAACCTGTACTCAAGACTTCCATGATAACTTATTAGAAGTATCTACAGTAACTTAAAGGTCATTGAACTGAAGGGTTGACTCAGTTTCAATGTCCACAGATAACTACCTGACCTGAGTATCAACAGAAGTTTCCGTTTGTCACATAAGAGTATTGTACGGATATTTGAGGATACATTTAAAGCACTCAAAGCCACAATGCAACTGAACATTACATTTAATAATATAAGATTTGGACAGAAGGCGCACTCCCAATTAAATGTAATTGCTCATGTGCTATGGGACTACATCAGCCACAAATAATAGCCATACACTCTTCTGCAGGAAGTGGTTGATGACCAGTTACTATGAATATGATTAATGCTACCTTTATTGGCCTAAATTTCATTTGTCCTAACTACTTCCTTCGTTGCTCACCACATCCCTTTTTATTGCAGAACATCAGTTGCCACATTGCTGTATATGATGCACCTCTTCTTTCATAAAGTCTGAGTAATGGCGTAGATTGTTTCCAAACACACAGGAATTACGTTATCTTAACAAGTGATGCCTTGGTTTATGTAGATTTTTTTCCTAAAGTATGCGTGTCTCTCATAAAAATGGCTCTAATTACTATCTATGCAGGGACCAAAAGCAAATACCAAAGGCAATATTGTCTGAAGCTGCCGTGTCTCCTGTTGTGAGCACATATGTATCCATATTCCAATGCACACATTTTGTCAGACTTGTTGTCACCAATAGCAACAGCAGGGAGGGCTGGGCTTGTCAAAACTATCGTGTCAAGACCAAAACCTTAATTTCCATAATCACCCTCCCCCCAACACCACACATGAAAAACATGGACAAGGAGGCAGGATTTTGACATAGTTAATTGAGAGACACAAACTTGGATGAGGTATTTTTGAAAGAACCTCGGCTTACATGGGAATTGCTTTGCTTTTGAAGTAGTGTAGCTGCTTAGGGACAGCTGTACTGTGAGAAGCTATGGATAATATTTGCCTTCAAAATGTACTCAATGAGGTCATTGGAAGTCCTCCTTTGTTTCAGATGAATCATTAAAAATCCTGCTGACCTAGCTGCAGTAACAAAAAGGGGGGAAGAGGCCACCCTTTAGGTAAATACTGACGCAAATTGCACGAGTGAAAGCTATAAACCATATGAAAGCAGTAAGGCCTCAAAGCAATTAAAGAACAAATTCAGATGCATCAGCAGTGGCAAGTTGAATTATTTTAACTTTGTACACATGCTTACTATTTAACTAAAGAAGATAAGGTGCCAATCTAAATATTGAGTTGCTGCACACTCAGGAGGTAGCATCCAAAGCCTGCAGTTAATCTTTGTCCCTTTCTCCACACTCTTATTGCACAATAGCTGCAAAGTACAATTATGGCAGAGGATACAAACGTTTTGAATATAACTGCTTAAAGTTCAGCATAAAATGGGTATTGTCACCACAAGCATGCATATTACTTTGCAATGCTCTCATAGGAACAGGGAGGTGGAGTGGTCAAAGATAATGCTTGAGTTACTTAAATAGTTTCTACACACTTCATTAATGATGTATGTTCCAGGCAGTACACAGTCACAAGCCTTTTTGACCTGACCACCATTATCCTGAAACATTTCCTTAATTGGTCTTTTCTCTTTCCACTTACCAACTATCACACCCTTAGTCTTTTACTTGGTAATTTATTAGAATAGCTACTATGGTTTCATGAAATGGGATTTGTAAAGTGGGAAACAAGAATAATAATGAGAGGACAGCCATGTTTCTAAAATATTCCACCTTGCACTAATCAGGAAAAATGCAAGAATGCCAAACCTCAAACGATTGCAACAATTTATACAACAGGGGAAAGTTTTTTGATTGTTTGACAAGTTGACTGTGATTAGCTGAACCATTGCCATGGAGAAAATAATGGGATCTATAGACTCCCTAAATTACCCAGGTAATTCAAATAAAGGAACAAGTCTTGATTAGATGCTTTCTTTTTGCAGAGATCAGATCCCTGTAAATGATTGCATGTCACCTCTAGCAAGAATAAATGAGCCACATTTAGAACTTGATTATCCTAAAATGGTTGCTCGTGTTGTTGTCTAGCCCCTCCATAAACAAGTTAGACAACTCCAACCAGAATGTTATGAATGAATTTACTCAGACATACAACGATACCAAAACAGTCAAATCACTGTGAACACAAGCCATCTCGGGCAACCACCTAGAAACCGATATCCATTTCAAACCCACCGACTCCCACACTACCTAGAATACGCCTCCTCCCACCCACCTTCCTGCAAAAATGCCATCCCCTATTCCCAATTCCTTCGCCTCCGCCGCATCTGCTCCCAGGATGAGGCATTCCACTCCCGTACATCTCAGTTGTCCTCGTTTTTCAAGGAC
>NC_063347.1:38222225-38342192 GCF_021869965.1 Rhincodon typus
GTCTAGAACCGAAACGTCAGCTTTCCTGCTCCTCTGATGCTGCTTGGCCTGCTGTGTTCATCCCTCTCGTACTTCATCTTTTTAATTTTGTGAACCTTTTTTCTCCATCTATTCTGTCCAGATCTCTCATGATCTTGAACATTGTAATTCTATCAGATCTCATTGTAGCAATCTCTTCTCCAAGGGAAACAATCCCAATTTCTCTAACTTATCTTCATAAATGAAATTCCTCATCTCTAGAATCATTCTTGTAAACCACTTCTGCATTGTCTCCAATGCCTTCACATTCTTCAGAAAGTACATTGTCCAGAATTGGATGTAGTACTCTAGCTGAGGCTGAACTAGGATCTCACACAATTTCAGTTTTATATCTCCTTGCTCTTATATCCGACCCATATCACAAAACATGGGTTATTGTACACTTTATTAACTGATCTATCAACCTGTCCAGCTACTTTTAATAATTTGTTCTGCAATATTGGCATAACAAGATATTAAAACCAAAGCCCTGTGGACCCTCTCAAGTGAACATAAATGATTCCAGGGCCTTGGCTAATATCTTTTGTTCAATCAAATTCAGAAGTATTTGGCCATCATATCCTTGCTGATGGTGGCAACTTGCTGTGTCTAAATAATTACAATGGTGATTGCACTTCAAAGAATTTCATTGGGGCATTGTGAAGTTGTGAAAACGCTATATCAACACTGGTCCTTCATGAAAATTCTCTGGCCTCCCACTCCCCACTGCCATGCCCAATCCCATTGCAATTCAAGTCCCAGATAATGCATTTATTATAACGTGTGATGAACCAGTAGGTCTTTTCTTGCAAATAATTATTTGGACAGTCATAAATATGACAGCAGGAAATTTCCACATGACCTTTCCTATCTAAGAAGCTTTTACTAATTTTATATCTCCAAATTCTAACCTTTAAATGATATATTGTTAAAGTATTATGTAAAATATTAGCACAGTTTGCCTTCCCAGTGGGTAGGATTTTATTACATCAAAGCTGTGCAAAGGCTGCTTCTCTTACAAGTGTGGATTTGGGAATTGATAATGAAAAGAATCGACAGGAAGTACATGCAAGGATAAAGTTTATTTATATTGGAACAAGTCATTAGAAGATTAAGCACTTGTGCCAATCCCACTTTAGTGATAATGTGGTAACAGCACTCAAATATTCCGGTCATCTCATTAAACTATTAGTCACAAGATTCAGGTTTAGATCAAATCTTCTGTGGGAGTGCGCTGGTGAGAATGGAAAATTGTATTTAAATATATGGGGAAAATTAAAGGGAATTGTCAAAGCTAGCGCGGAAATAAGAAGTGAGAAAAGAATATGAATAATGAAGGTTCACATACAAGGCTTGAGCCCACGACTGATTTATTCAGCCACTTTGCAGTCTGTGTTGCACCTTAGAAACAGGTAAACTTGACAGCTCTTCAACTGAATCGGTTATCCTATCCTCTACAAAGATGGCACTCATCTGTCAAATTCCCCTAAATATTTCTCATATTTCTTCAACGCCTGCAATGTTGCCATATAATAACACCCAAAAAATTATCGTATATTTAAGTTGAGTACTTCGATGAAAATAAAGGAAGTTTATCTTCCCCTCCCATTTGTGATTTTGGCCTCTACCACTTCCAGAATTTCTCAATCATTGAAAATAATTTCATTCATCTGCAACCAACTTCGTGGACATACTGGCAATTTCTCTTACCTAATTTATTTCTGTCTTAATAGATTAATAATTCCCATTAAGCACTCAGTTATGGTCCCGCTGAGCAATGAATGTTAAAAAGATAGGGGCTAATTTTGACTCCGTGGTGGGGGAAAATGTGCAACAGAGTAAAAGCAGTAATTTTACATTATTGGACTTGCAATTAGGAAATCAATAGGTGAAGAGATGAAGCTATGGATAAGGATGTCAGCAATAGATGGGAGTGTAAATATGCATTGCTCCACAGGTAAGTACGTACTAATATACAGGTGAAAAGAAACGTTCTTTGCAGTTGGCAAGGTTTGATGACGGAAACCCAATTCATGATTAAACAGAACCCAATAGTCAAAATTGAGCAAGCAACTAGGAAGATTTATTGATTCAATCGCAAAGGTATTGACATGAATTGAAGTGGGTGATTTTATTTCTTCAGGTATTAATTTGCAAGTAGTTTTGATAGATTCTAGACTTGATGTTAGACAGGCAGGTAGACAACCTAGGAGTTTCATTGGAGTAAAGACACTTATGAGGTTGAAGAGTTTAGATAGCCAGAGGTGACCATTATCAGTTGATACATATGGAACTTAATCTAATATTTCTACATAGTTCTACCAAGGGATAGCACATTGACAATCTATGGGAATGAGCAAAGAATGAAGACTGAAGACATCAGAGATGATCATTCGGGTGCAAGAAATCAAAGCATTTCAAGAATGTAATGTTTATGTTGAGACAGAGAGGAATAAAGCCACAAAAGAGAAGCACAATCATGATGAAAACCGAAAAAAATTCGGATGCTGTAAATCAGGAACAAAAAGAAAGTTGCTGGAAAAGCTCAGCAGATCTGGCAGCATCTGTGAAGGAAAAAAACACAGCTAACATTTCGGATCCGGTGACCCTTCCTCAGAACAGTTCTGAGGAAGGGTCATCGGACCTGAAACATTAACTGTGTTTTTTCCTTCACAGATGCTGCCAGACCTGCTGAGCTTTTCCTTACAATCATGATAACATTGGTGAAAAATGTAAAATATTAAAAACAGAAGTCAAGGAAGAAGAGCGACTGTATCATAGAGTTTCCTTTACATAAAATATCTGTGACATTTTTGACAGAACCATTACCTTCTGTCTTTTGAAAACACATTCTTCAGAAAGTAAACAAATAACTTCCAGAATGTCAATCAAAGATATATAGTTCAGAAACAGCAGTTTAGGAGACTATGACAGTTGAAAGCTCATTCCAATTAATCATTTGGTTAATGATCCAAATACTTCAAAATTTCTCAACAGAAGCAGAAAAACTGTCACATGACAGGTAATGGAATGATTTTATTCCGACAAGTATGGACATTGTGCATTAAACTTTATTAGAAATATTTTGACAGCAGTCAAATGACTGTCTGTTCATTAAGAAGTGAAGTGCTGACTTGAAGACACATAGGTTTCTGGAAAGGATCTTTTCATTTAAACTGATAATGTGATCTGGTGAAAACATTTAATGGTAAGAGAATGTAAAACCAAGTAAGAAGTATTGTTCTTTTGTAATTGAATTGCAAAACTGTGTTAAGTACAAAACTAGAAGAATAGTTAATTGTTGGTGAAAGTACTTAAACATGTTTTTTAATCTGACAAAAACAATTAACAAATGATTGTGTAATTAACAATTGAAACAAGAGCTGATAACCCATGACACTTAGAGATGGGAGAGATAGTAGGAACTGCAGATGCTGGAGAATCTGAGATAAGAAGATGTAGAGCTGGATGAACGCAGCAGGCCAAGCAGCATCAGAGGAGCAGGAAGGCTGACGTTTCGGGCCTAGACCCTTCTTCAGATGCTGCTTGACCTGCTGTGTTCATCCAGCTCTACACTTAGAGATGGGGATAGGTAATAAGATGGCAAGCTAAACAAGAAAAAGATGAAAGCTCTTTAGATTTGTGTACATAAGCTGTATTGCTCTATTGTGACAGCAACAACAAACTACAATTGTGACACATCCAGATTATTTAATGAAATTCCATCAATAAAAGATTGGTAAATAAATCTGGGACTTGGACTGGGACTGGCACAATATATTGTCCTACTATTCATCTGAATATATAGAAGTTGGTATGTCATGTAGGCTGTACAGAACATTGGTGAGGCCTCTTTTAGAACACTGTATTCAATTCTGGTCTTTCTGCTTTAGGAAAGATTTTGCTAAACTTGAAAGGGTTCAGAAAAGATTTGCAAGGATGTTGCTGGGATTGGATGGTTTGAGATATAAGGAGAGGCTGAATAGGCTCGGGCTGTTTTCTCCAGAGCTTCGGAGGCTGAGGTTAAATCTTCGAGGTTTATAAAATCATGAGGGGCATGGATAGGGTGGTTAGACAAGGTCTTTTTCCCAGGGTAGGTGAGTCCAAAACTAGAGGGCATAGGTTTAAGGTGAGAGGGGAAAGATTTAAAAGGGGCCTGATTGGCAACTTTTTCATGCAGAGGGTGGTACATGTATGGAATGACCTGCCAGAGGAAGTGGTGGAGACTGGTGTAATTACAACATTTAAAAGGCATCTGGAAAGGTACATGAATAGGAAGGACTTAGAGGGATATGGACAAATGCTGGCAAATGGGACTAAATCAATTTAGGATATTTGGTTGGCGCTGATGAGTTGGACGAAAAGGTCTTTTTCTGTGCTGTATAAATTTGACTTTGTAGCTTCTTTGTTTCCCACTTCCCCAGTTTTCTTGAGCTACATATTATAATATAACCAAGCAAGCAGATTTTGATTTGTCACTCTGTAATCGTGTACTAGTTATGTGAACATGTAAGTTATTTGCACAGATCTTCTGATCAAGATTAGAAACCCTGTGCTGGATCTTATACTGTTTTAGCTACGAGTTGAGTTGAGTTTTTCAGACAGATTTTCACTACATGGCTATGTGAGATTTCTTATTGTATCTTATCAAACTCAATTCTACCTATGCCACCCATGTGGCATCCTACTCGTCTGAATTGAGTCACATTTTACCACATGCTATTATTGAAACAACTTGCCATTGCCAGGATATCCCAGAATTGTTGGAAATATCTTTAAAAGACCATTGTGCAGTCAGGTAAGCACTATTAGTCTGCAGCTATCCTACAGTTCCTGACACTTGCCCCGGACTTGACAGACAAAGGAAAATTGGCCAGCCTGCTTTGCGGGAAGGGAACCAGAGGTTCTACAGGAGGGTCTGTTGTACAGTGAGGATGTCTTCCTTCCCCATGGCCAACAGAGTAGGCCCCAACATCGAACTATACTACCCACGAGTCTCAACAATCTGAAAGAACATCGAGTGCTGTAGAAAGAAAATCACTGTCTTTCCCCATTCTGCCAGATTAGGTGCAATGGCAGATAAGTGTGTGAATACTTTGGGGTCTGTTGTGTGGGCTAGTGGTTGAGGATTGTTGGGGCAGGTCTGCTAAGAGTGGAATCTGGTCTGAGGTTTTGGATATCGGAAGTTGGAGGTCAAGTGAATCGGGTCAAGTCAAGGGAGGTGTTGGGTGCATGGAGGTCAGCAGTTTTAGTCTGGGGTTAGGATTTGAGGGTCCACAGTTGGTCAAATGTGGGGACAGGGGTGAGTCGGTGGAGTCAGTTTAATAATTACCCAGGAGTTTGAGCAGATTTTAATTGTTTAACTCTCATGGGTAAGCTTAATCTAATGCATTAGGAACCATACAATGTCTTTGATTTAGACTCAGTCTTCAGAACTCTTTCAGAGCCTGTCAAATGCCGAGCAGTTGTCCATTGAAAGCTTCAACTTCTACGGCAATCCCCAGAGAGTCAGCTGCTTCAGGATGTTTGTATTTTCTCAACGCACAACTCCTGACCAAGCTGCAATGATTATCTTCCCATCAAAAGACCTGAGATAGCAGGAACTGCAGATGCTGGAGAATCTGAGATAACAAGGTGTAGAGCTGGATGAACACAGCAGGCCTGCTGTGTTCATCCAGCTCTACACTTCATCAAAAGATCTGGTCCATTTCTTTTATATTCAGGCCATGGCAGAGAGAATAGACTGAACCTTGTTCAAAAATAGTCTAGGTACAAAATAAACTACAATATAAGAAGTAAAGAAATGAAAGTACGCAGCTTCTACTTATAATTTTGTCAATTAAACAGATAAAATCTATTAACCTCATATGGTTCAGAGTCAAATAGTTTCATTATCAATTGAGAGTGTCCAGTTTTGCTCTGAGAAACTACAAAAACACCTAAACTTTACATCTTCCTTAAAGACATTAAAACAAACAATTGAAAACTGGTCTATCATAATTTTCTTTATCACTTGCCTCAGAATGTAATTTTATCTCATCTGAGATAACGTGTACAATCTAATCTGCTTCCAAGCCTCCCTAAAACCATCCCCTGAAGCCTAAAATAATGGGAATGCATTTGTTACTTGGAATACTCTCAAGGACATGCTTGAGAAGATAAGTCACTTAATCAAACTATGAAGTTTATATAGAAAGTCTTTTTTTATGTATACATTCATGGGAGTGTGGGTATCACGGCTTAGATCAGTATTTAAGACTCGTTCATATTGCCCTTGAGAACAAAGTGGTAAGACACATTCTTGAAGTGTTGAAGTCCTTGACATGTAGGTATACCCACAATTCTGTTAGGGAGGAATTTCCAGGATTTTGACTAATTGGCAAAGAAAGAATGGTGATACAGTTCTAAGTAAGGATGGAGAGTCTTGGAGAGAAATCTCCATGTGGCAGCGTTCCCTTGCATCTTCTGTCCTTGTCCTTATTGGTGGTAGAAGGTGGTAGAGATTGGATGGTGCTGTGTAATGAGTGTTGGTATGTATGTCAGATGCTGCCACTTTGCATTGGCACTTCAATGAGTGATTGCTGAAGACATTGGCATGCCAAGCAAGTGGGCTGCTTTTTCTTTGAAGGTGTTGAGCCATTTGAGTATATTTGATGCTGCATTCATCAGGGCAAGTGGAAAGTATTCCATCACAGCCCTGATTTATGTCTGTCGATGGGCTGACTTTGAGAAGTTTAAGAAGTCAGGGCATAAGTTACTCAAGCACAAAATTCCTAGTCTCTGACCCGTTTTTCTAGCCATGGCATTTATGTGGCTAGTCCAGTTCAATTTCTGATCAATGGTAAACCCCTAGGAAGTTGATAGCTAGATTTTAATATCAATGGAGTGAGGGATTCTTTTTTAGAAAATGACAGTTTTATTCCAGAACAGAACAATGGCTGTTCTGAGATTTTTCTGAGGGCTGCATTTTAGTTTTGGGGGCTACCATTTGGTGTTCAGAGGCTACTTTTCCATTCTTACTCATTTGTTTATTAGATGAGGCATCCACATATAAATATATTGTGTTAACATGAGGTATTTGAATGAAAATAGAGGCAAATTAGAATAATTAATTTGTATCCTCCATAATGATTAGCTACAGAAGAAAAAAACATTAATTTTCTTGACACTACAGAATTTATATTAGCATAAGGCCACAGGCATAAGTTAACAGCAGAAGTTATTTTTTCAGAATAGCTGTCACACATTTCTACACATAAAAAAAACACTACCCTAAACTCACATTCTAAATTGTTGAAGCCATAACTAATGTGTTTTCACTGTATATGAACAAAACTGGAAGATTTTAACCAGGCATTTACTACACATTTTTTGCTACAACTTGTATCTCAATTTCTGATCTAAACTTAATAATTGACATAGTCTTATTTATAAAAGCAGCTCTTGTATTTTTCCCAAGTAGTAAATCCTGCACATATGCAGCCTTAAATGAGAGATACCACATTAATTTGCAAACAATTCATTAACTCAGTGATTTTAAATTATCCCGACCAACTTAATCGTTTGTTGTATGTTCCTTTATTGAGATTTAAAAGTATAATCTCTTTGTTCAGTCCTCCCAACAGTATTCTCCCTTTCCCCCCTTGTAGTCTCCTTTCCTCTTCCCTCTTTGTAGCTTCCTTCTCACTCCAACTCAAATATTGCTAAAAGACCAGACATTGGAACTTTTGGTCTGCTCTTATCTATAATGAGATGTTCAGAAGAAACTTTAAAAAAAAGACACACCATATCATATACAATAAAAAGAGGGTTCCGGTTGGTTTGACCATAACTGGCATGGAGATGCAACAAGAACAGTTAACCTTTGATCTTAATTCTCAGACCAAGCAGATAGATTCTGATTGGTGAAGGTGTTGCCTTAGGGATTTAGCAGAGTTCGGCTGTCTCCATAACACACCTTTTTTGAAAAAGGTGCAATGTCTGTACAGATACATTTTGCCTACATGAAACAAGATCCTATGTATTTATGTATGTAGCTTCTAGCATGTGCAAATGCATCACATTGTGGATCTGGTTGATGATCTTAAATTGGTTTCTAGTATAACTCTCATACAGTTTGGATTATTTAATAAATAACTTCCAAGGGCAGAATCATATCTAGTGGTAGATATACTTTTCTGAAGCTTGCAAGCATGGGCTGGCTGAGCGCAGGTTGACTGTGTATAGTCAGTAGGTTCTGTTGTTTGATATGGGTTACCAGTTGTTAGGGCATAAGGCCTACATTATATCAGCACTGGTTTCTCCAAATGCCTTGCAGCCTCCCTCTCTCTCTACCAACCCTTAATAGCCTACTTCTCTCTCCAACCGTATTGTAGCCTCTCTCTTTCTTCCCCAACCCAAAACCTCTCAGTCTCCCCCTATCCTTGCAGCCTTCCTATTTTTAACAGCCTTGCAACTTCTCTACCTTTCTGTTTCTCCTACCATCTCCTTCCCCTGTCTCTTCTGTAACCCTCTTATTGCTCCACTGTCTCCTCCCATATCACCTGGCACCTTTCTTTGCACTCCTTCCCTGTCTTACAGCCTCCCCATCTCTCCCCACCGTCCTTGCAGATTCTTACATTGTCCCAAACCCACTGCAGCTTTCCTTTATCCACCATCTCCCATCTATCCACTTTCATTCTCCCCAGCACTCACCACCTACACCCCATCAAGACCCAGTAGACTGGCATTTCAGCAAAAAGGGGACTCCCTTACGCAGCTCTGGCAAAAAGACAATGAGATCTCAGGCCTTGGCTACCATCTCCTGGCACTAATAGGCTTATGAGTGAACCTACCAGCACCAAGCATGGGAAGAAACAGCAGGTAACTGGACAATCAACTCCTGATCTGTTTCTTCCTGTTTATTGATGGGAGTGGCTTTTCTCCAATTGATCATCCCTGTGCGTGAATCTTCCTGGGCTTCTTTGAGAACTTTGAGGCTGGATTTGTCCACCACACCCTGTATTTTGAGAACTGAAATAGAAGCTGTTTTTAGAGAGACACCGACAAACATAGCATACTTACCGAAAATGATTCACTTTCTAGATTTCCTCCAAATATGTGGACAAATCTCTTATAATAAAATAACACTTCTTTGTAGTGGTTTGACATAGAATGAGGACCCACTACTTGAGAATCAGGGGAGGGATTTTGTTATTCAACATTTTACATCGAAATGATACCTAACGTAATCAAATAACACCTGAAACTCACTGGATTTGAGTCTAGTTGCTTAATCAAACTGGCTATCTAAATTGCTATACATAAAGCACACAGGTAATAGAAATTATTATGAAGATGATGATAATAAATTGCAATAATAAAGATAAATGGAGATCGTAAACCTAGGATTACCACAGGACTGAATTGAAATTTCCATCTCAGAAGTTCATGTATCTAAAAACTTTCTTGAAGGTATTGCAGAAATGCTGGAGAACAACATCAGCTTTCAAGACATTTCACAGAAATTCTGTTATATGCTTTTAATGAGGAAATCTTTTCAAGTAGCAAGAATATCCACTACATG
Source organism: Rhincodon typus (assembly GCF_021869965.1). Classification (NCBI taxonomy): domain Eukaryota; kingdom Metazoa; phylum Chordata; class Chondrichthyes; order Orectolobiformes; family Rhincodontidae; genus Rhincodon; species Rhincodon typus. Next base: position 38,231,809 of record NC_063347.1, read on the forward strand.
ACCGGAATCTTTAGCAACTGGAACCTTTATCCATCTTCAGAACAGAGTTCTTATTATGCTTCAGTGTAAATAATAGATCCAATGACATTCAGCCCGGTTGCAATAGAAGTTGTTAACTTTGAAAATAACTGAGAGACTAAGGGGAGAGAAGGAAATAAGCTAGACATTAAAGTGAAAAGGAAGAAGATCAATTGGGGTGTATAACAGGCAGATTATTTACTACTAGTCATTTTCAACTCCACCAGAACTGAAAAATACCCTCACTAAGATCAGAAGCTAAGAATTCTGCAGTGAATAACATATGCCCTGACTTTCGAAAACCTGACCACAATTTATAATACACAAGTCAGGATTGTGATGGAATGCTCCTCACTTTCTTGCATGGATGCAGCTCCAACAATGTTCACGAAGCATGACACCATCCTGGAAAAAGCAGCCTGTTTGATTGGCATCCTTTCCACTATATTAAATATTTACTGGCTGCACTGCCTCAATCATCTACAAGATGCATTGCAGCAATTCGCTATGGATTTTTCATTGGCATAACCAACCCACTAACACAAAAGCAAAATATTGCTAATGCTATGAATCCAAATGAAATAGAAAATGCTTGAAACACTGAGCAGGGCAGGCAACATTTGTGGAAACAGAAACAGAGTTAATGTTTCAGATCTGTGATTTTTCATCGGTAAAGAGTTCTGATGAAAGGTCAAGGACCTAAAATGTTAACTCTATGTTTCTCTCCATAGATACTACCTGACCTGCTGAGTAAATTTCAGCAGTTTTTGTTTTTTAGTCCAAACCCATGTCCTAAAATGTTGCAAGATGGCAGCGGAGTAGGACACTCCATCTGGTGATTGTCGGCTCTGCCAATTATTCTTCTTTTCTTTGTTTTCTTCTCTTTTTCTTCCTCCTAGTGGTTTTTCTTCTTCTCCTCCTCCTCCTTTCTTTCCTGTTGTTGATTGAGTTTTTTGAAGAAGTAACAAAGAGGATTGATCAGGGCAGAGCAGTGGACGTGATCTATATGGACTTCAGTAAGACGTTCGACGAGGTTCCTCATGGTAGACTGGTTAGCAAGGTTAGATCACACAGAATACAGGGAGAAAACTAACCATTTGGATACAGAATTGGCTCGAAGGTAGAAGGCAGAGGGTGGTGGGGGAGGGTTGCTTTTCAGACTGGAGGCCTGTGACTGGCGGTGTGCTACAAGGATCGACCTTGGGTCCACTGCTTTCCATGATTTATATAAATGATTTGGATGTGAACTTAGCAGGTATGGTTAGTAAGTTTGTAGATGACACCAAAATTGGAGGTGTAGTGGATGGCGAAGAAGGTTACCTCAGAGTAAAACGGGATCTTGATCAGATGTGCCAAGGGGCCGAGGAGTGGCACATGGAGTTTAATTTATATAAATGTGAGGTGCTGCGTTTTGGAAAGGCAAATCAGGGCAGGACTTATACACTTAATGGTAAGGTCCTGGGGACAGTTGCTGAACAAAGGGACTTTGGGGTGCAGGCTCATAGTTCCTTGAAAGTGGAGTCACAAATAGATAGGATAGTGAAGAAGGTATTTGGAATACTTGCCTTTATTGGTCAGTGCATTGAGTATAGGAGTTAGGAGGTCATGTTGCAGCTGTACAGGACACTGGTTAGGCCACTATTGGAACGCTGTGTGCAATTCTGGTCTCCATGCTATAGGAAGGATGTTGTGAAACTTGAAAGGGTTCAGAATATATTTACAAGGATATTGCCAGGTTTGAAGGACTTGAGCTATAAGGAGAGGCTGAACAGGCTGGGTTTATTTTCCCTGGAGCATCAGAGGCTGTGGGGTGATCTTGTAGAGGTTTATAGAATCATTAGGGGCATTGATAGAGTAAATAGACAAGGTCTTTTCCCTGGGGTGGGGGAGTCCAAAACTAGAGGGCATAGGTTTGAAGTGAGATGGGAAAGATTTAAAAGGGACCTAACGGGCAACTTTTTCATGCAGAGAGTGGTGCGTGTATGGAATGAGCTGCCAGAAGAAATGGTGGAGGCTGGTACAATTACAACATTTAAAAGGCATCAGGATGACATATGAATAGGAAGACTTGAGAGGCATATGGGCCAAATGCTGCCAAATGGGACTAGATTTACTTAGGATATCTGGTCAGCATGGACGAGTTGGACCAAAGGGTCTGTTACCATGTTGTACATCTCTATGACTCTATGAGTCCCAGCCTCCAGCAACAATTCCCAGTCTCCACCATGCCACAACTCCTGGCCTCCAATATGCGATGACTCCCAGCCTCCAGCAGGTGATGATTCCTGGCTTCTGGCAATGACTTCCGGCCTGGTGCAGCAGCCTCCTGTAGGGGCCTCCCGACCTGATGCAGTGGCCTCCTGCCGTTGGCTTGGTGACCTCCTGGCGAGGTGTGGCGATCTCCTGACCTAGTGCAGCAGCCTCCTCCTGTAGGAGCCTCCCGGCGTAGGGTGGCAACCTTTTGGCTTCCTGCAGCAGCCTCCCGTTGTGGCATGTCTCTGGTGCAGTGTGGAACCAGAGCCTGATGCAGACTGAAAGCTAGGTACTAGCATGGTCTGCTGCACTGAACTTTTATTTCTGCAATGCTGAATATTTTATTTCTGTATTGTCTAAAATCTTGTAATTAAAGAAGCTGCGCCTAGGTAATTTTGTACTTAAGTCGGTGTTGTAATTGGTGGTGTATAAACTTTTCACAATGCTCTTTGAGTGTCTGTGGCAATAAAGGTTATTCTATATTACCTGGAAGAATAAATAAAGCAGGTGCATGAAGCAACTCTAGCTGCAAGTTCCCTTCCGTATCACAAACTATCCTGGCTAGGAACTATCTTACCATTCCTTCACTGTCACTGGAACAGAAACCTGGATCTCCCTTCCAAACAGATCTTTAGGTTTACTTACATGACACAGCCTCCTGAGGTTTAAGAGAACATTTCACTGTGCCTTCTCAAGGGTAAATGGGATTAGGCAACAAATTCTGGCCTTGCCGATGATGCACACATCTCATGAATAAGTAAGAAAATTGACTTGGATTGATCTCCTGTCACAGAGATGCAAGCAAAAATGGGGTCACCTCCACTTATTTTCACTGTTTTATTACCTGCCAAACATTACTCTTGAGTAAAATTGGGCTTGGGATGTTCGAATCTGGAGCCTTTAGTTTGAGGTGAGGGGGTAATGTAACTGGGGCTGCCCATGTGGTGGCTGGTCAGGGTGATGGGTGGCACAGGTGAGTTTGGTGGGAGTGATTGGGCAATGTGGGAGTGACACACTGGCTGGGAGAGGGACTGACGAGAACAGACTGGGTGGATGCAGCATTGGGAGAAAAAATACAAACAGGGTGGGTTGTTAGGGGGAGAAATGAATAGAACTGACTGGGTGGGTGGAGAACTGACTGGGTGGGTGAAGAACTGACTGGTTGGGTGGAGTGAGTTCGGGGAGAATTGACTGGGTCAGGATATGGAAGATCCCAGCTGGGTAGGTTAAGAAGGCACTCAAAAGGGTAGAGATGGAGGGAACCAACTGTTAAAAGAAATCCATGGTTACTGCAGACACAATTTTCTGCTTAGTTTCATTGTATTTCCCTAAGAATTTTCTATCATAATGACGATTTGTTTTTTTTAAAAAATCACTCATTGGTTGTGGGGTTTGCTGGCTGGCCACCAATTATTGCTTATCCTTAATTGTCAAATGAGAAGACGGTGCTGAGTTACCTTCCTGAATTGCTGCAGTGCATTTGGTGTAAGTACCTCAAGTTGCTGTCTGGGGGGTGGGATTCCAGGATTTTGATAGTGACAGTGAGGGAATGGTGTGAGGATGTGGTGTAGCTTGGAGGGCAATTTGCAGGTTGTGGTACTCCCATGCATTTGCAGCCCTTCTAGGTAATAGAGGTTTTTGGTTTGTTAGTGCTCTCTAAGAAGCAAACGCTGCTTGATAGCACTGTCAATGCCTCTTTCTATCACTTTACTGACGATCAACTGTAGACTTACAGGCAATAACTTGTGGTATTGCACTTGTCCTGCTTTTGTGTCAGGACATAACTGGGCAATTTTCCACATTGTTAGTTAGATGCCAGTGTTATAGCTTTACTGGAACAGCTTGGCTAGGGGTGCAATAAGTTCTGGAGCACAAGCCCTTAATACTAGTGCTGGAATCATATCAGTGCTCATAGCTTTTTCAGTGTCTAGTGTCTTCAGTCATTTCCTGATACCCTGTGGTGTCCATCAATTTGTTGAAAGGCTGGCAAATGTGATGCTGGGCACTTCTGAAGGAGGCTGTGATGGATCATCTACATAACACTTTTGGCTGAAGATTGTTGCAAATGCTTCAGCATTATCTTTAGCACTGATGTGCTGAGTTCCTTGATTATGAAAGATGGGGATATTTGTGTACCTTCTTCTCCAGTGAGTTGTTTAATTGTCCTTCACCATGTATGTCTAGTAGTGGCAGGACCAACAGTTTTTATTTTCTTTTCTCAAATGAACATTTTTTTTCTGTACAGGTACAATACATCTTCTTCTCTACTTGTATAGCTGACCAAATAATTGATATTTTCACCAAGAATCTTTCTCCGTTTAGTTGGTTGCTTTATCTTTACCAATTCTTTTTTGTAGACAGCTTTATCTCTCCTAAATATATGCACATTTAAATTAAGGAGATATTACCAAAAATAAAATTAGACAATGAGTTCAGTAAATTAATCCCTGCCTGCAGGAAATATTGCCTTTTCAGACCAGATCTTCCAGCAACCATCCCAAGGTCTCATTAGCACCCACTCCCTCACTTATTGTCATTCAATAGAGTCTCTGAATGGCTGACAGCTCTTGGTGGGTGGGACATCTGCACTCAGGATCTTTGAACTCAGAGAAGAGTGGCCACTGTCCATTTAGGAACCTGAGTGATGTGGCACTCTCATCAACTCTCCAGCCAATGATCTGGACACCAGTAGTTATCATTAAAACTACCCGATGACTCAAAATCGATAACATGGTCTTAGAAGAAGAAAGCAAAATACTGCAGATGCAGGAAATTTGAAACAAAAACCAGAAAGTGCTGGTAAAACATTGCAGATCCTCAGCTTCCTTGGAGACAAAAGAAAAATTTACCTTCAAAGTTTGGACCTTCCTGCTAAACTAAAAAAAAACAGTCAGACAGTTATATTAATTTCGTTAGTAAGAGACAATAACTGTTAAAATACTGACAAACACAGAAAGCATTTATTTTATGAATTTGCGTCTTTATGAATTGTTCTACTATTTGTCAGTTAATGAAAACTGAACAGGGACCCAAAGTCTGAATATTTTTTTATCTGTAATTGAATTTCCTTAATACCCTCAAAACATTGAGCATATTCTCAAAATTAGAAGTGTGAAAGTGTAAAGAAGCTGTTGCACAATGTTGAGCTGATTGAGATAGCTATTCAAAATAACTTTCACAGAAGAATTTGGGCATGACAAAAAAGGCTACATCACACTTAAAGACACATACCGTTAGATGATTGATAGCTGGAGCTTGAAACTTGGCAAAGAATCAGACATTGGTTGAAAGCAATTTTGTTTCCCCAAGTAAAAACATGATATTCAGTGCTGCTGCTACTAGCTTAATTTTGTATGATGTAACTATTGATAATATTAAATTCAAATTTATTTGTCAAAAGTGGGCTTGATCTATGGTTACAATATGAGGGTTCCTTACATGAATCACACAATTATAACGTGAATCTAGTAAAGTAGCAAAGCATTTGAAAATGGCAGATAATGTGAAAATGTAGACCTTGAATGCTGCAAGTTCAAGAAGGTTTAGTGGATAAGCTAAAATACCTCAGAAGAGTTTGCCTTACTTAAATTATCTAAGTAAGCAGATTATTGCATATTATGCAACATGCATAATATCTTTCACTTTACATTACTCAAAATATCAGCAGAAAATAATTCAGAATATATAATTGTGTCGATAACTGACTCTGACAGCTATATGTGTATTAATTGTATCCGGTCAATAGCAAAAATATGGATGAAAAATCTGTCTTGAGATTCAGATAGTAGAGCTGCTTTCTGAGCATGATATAATCACAAAATCCACCTTGGATGAAAGAGTGTTCCAAAAGAATGGACAATTTCAAAAGTTATAGCCTAGCTCAGAAAAAAGGGATGGAAGTATAATATAGAATGACAGTCAATTCTTCTGGGAAAGCAAATCAGTTTAATGTTAGCAGTAGAAAAGCTTGAAGAAAGAAAGATTTAGGACAAATTAGCCAACACTTGGAAAAGAGTGGACTTATTAAGAAAGGCAAACATGGATTTTTTTTTGATATCCGCAAGTGTGATCATAAGCAATAGAATGGCTTTCCCACCACCAAATCACCATGACTATTTTTTTTACCATTAACCGCCACCAGTAAATCACCCATGTTGCCAATTAGAAATTTACATGCAAAGCCCATTACATGCAATGCAAACCAAACACAGATTTATTAAACGAAAATCCTGTTTAACTGACATAAATATATTATTTAATGCTGTAACAGAAATAGTGAATGAGGGTAATGCAGTTGATATGTGTGATAACTATGGGGATTCACGTAAGAATTAATCTCCCTGGGGAACTCATTGAGTATGGGTTCTCCTAGTAACAGGCAATGGCCTGTCCAACTAGAACTCATCACCTGAGCCTGCCCTCTTGTGGTACAGAGGTTGTGTCCCTATTCCTGAACCAGGAGGCCTGAGTTCAAAACCCACCTGCTCCAAAGATGCATAATAGTTTCTCTAAACATGTTAATTACAAAATATATAAAACAGACCCAGATGCTGTTGTGGTGCAGTGGTGGTGTCCCTGTCTTTGAGCTAGGAGATGCAGGTTCAAGTCCCACCTGCTACAGAGAAGTGTAATGACATCTCTGAGCAGGTTGAGTTTTAAGAATAATGCAGACCCAGGGTAAGCTCTAGTGGTGCACTGGTAGTGTCCCTATCTCTGAGCCAAGAGGGCAAGGCTCAAGTCCCACCGACTACAGGTATGTGCCAAACATTTCTGAACAGGTTGATTTGAAATACCTGACGTTATTGTAAAACTTCCCTCATTGCTAGCAGACTGATGTACTGCCTCCTGCATGATTTAGTCAGGCTTATTTTCCTACTGCAATAGGCTGGATTAAATTCTAAGAATTGTGTCCAATTTCAAGCATCATACTTAAGAGGGAAAAAAAGGAGCAAAAGCAAAAAGAACAGACCCAGTACCAGGTAGGACCTGATTCAAGTCTCACCTGCTCCCGATATATCATAATGTGTCTGAACAGGTTGATTTGAAAATATCCAAACTTAACAATGTGCTTAACCAGACATTAATGGATTCCTCTCTTTGTTTAAATTAGCTTCATTAATAATAATCATTCCAAAGCTAATCAAGGGAACTTTTTTCTCTCCATGTTGCATAGTGCATTAAAAAAATTATAACACAAACAGCCATTATTCTTAAAAAAAAACTCCACGTTTAGAAATAATTATAAAGTCATGAAAGAAAAAAGCTATCCATATTCTTATACCACAATTTTCTGTGCCATTGTCTCAATATTCTATGCCCTCATCAGAATAAAAGTTTGAGAAAATCTGATAATTTGTCTGGTTAGCTTTTCTCTTTGTAAAATTGGTGACTTGTGTCAACCCATTTAACTTGAGAAATCCCTTTCTTTCCAACATTTCCTATCATAAGCAAGGTCAGTTCTCAACCTTTCCTCTGTGACATGCTTTGTTGAGTGAAAATGTCCCAAAGAGAATTGTTATATACGTACCCTTCTGTGGGCAACTTTTTTTTTTCCTTGCCTTGCTCCTTGTATTAGATTTCTTTCACAATATAGGAGAAGTAAATACATTGCTTCTACAATTGCTAATGTTTCAGCAGCTAAGTTTCTTTTATTTTCTTGCTCTCCCATGACAATGAAGAACATTCACTATTCTTTTCCATTAAGAATATGATAAATCATTCTGTGCTAGAATATCCACTTGGAAGACTGGAATGTGAAGCATCACTAAAAATGACTAACTTCATATTTTCTGGATCACTGATGGCTGAAAACTTGAATGCACATTCTTTGAATGCGATATCTTTAATGTTCTATTTTGTCCCTGAGCCTCCTTAATCTTAGCATGCTTTATCAGGTTGCTCATTTTCAATAGGTCATAACTGGCATCAGGTCTAGTCTAAGTGCACAACTAATTCAAGTGACAAATCAAATTTATGAGCTGATTTGCTTCTACAATGGATACAGGATCGTCTTTCTGTAAGGAACTGGCCCCATTTATTGGAATGCAATTTGTTGATCCAAGGTCACTCCTGATTTGTTCTATGTCGTATTTAATCATATATATTTCCAAGCTCTGAAGCTTGACCACCAATTTTCAACTGCTTTTTTCACTTTATCCATTACATATTGCTAAAATTCTACAGAGCCTCCAATCAAAAAAATCATTAACATACGTCATAAAGATGCCTACCAGTCTTTCTTGTTATAACAATAAAACATTGCTGGATCTGCATTGTATACAATGCACTTCCAACAGGATGGACCCAACTGAAAAATAATACTCTTTTGATTCATCACTCAACTCATAAACACACTTGTGTAATTACTAAATTTCCCTTCTTTATCACCAGTGTCTTTAGCTAACTTCATGAAGAAACCCCTTTGAAATTTCTTCCCTTGCAAAAATGCAGTTTTTATACCTCGGGTATATGCTGCTAAAAGAGCCAAATGTTTTTGAGCTCCCTTTTCCTGCTGTAAGAGCATTGACTCTAACAATTCAATCACCGAGTCTCTCTTTGAAACGTTGGGACATGAGTCTGGCTTTAGCGTTATATGCACTATCACAAAGTACTTTTTCTGTGTTTATCAATTTGTGTGATAAGGCTGGCTGTCCCCTATGTGGCTTCTCAGTGAATACACAAGTTCTTTACAGATCTCTAACTCTTTTTATTTGGTAGCCTTTATCAATTTATAAACTAATTTTGTTTGTACCCACTAAAACATCTTGATCACAACACCTTTAACTTCTCTTGATATTTCCAACATTTTCTGTAGCCCTCATTCTTGTTAATTTTGATCTCTACTCTCTCCTGGCTTATTCTGGACTACTGTTACAAGATCTATCCCCTGAGATCAGAATTTCTTTGCCCAGTTTGTAATTGCTTCCAGGGGCCATATTGACTTGCAAGTCTACTTTTGGAACTCAAGCTGCAGTATCTGACCTTCCTTATCTTTACATCATTTTTCCAATCTACCTCTCTAACCCCCTGCACAAACATTAGCCAATGTTTGTATTTGTTGGTGGCTTTCCCTGCCCTCCCTATTCTGTGTTGTAAATTGGGCTGCCTCAAGATCTTTATTTTTCTTGTATTTATGGTGTAGCACGAGATTTCATTTAACAGCTGTCACAGCAGTAATTAGCTTCTCAAATTTCTAGCACATGGAAACAAAAGTGAAGAATCATAAGAAGCACTGGAGTCATACTGCCCCATTGAACTAATATCAGCAATTTATCTGGTGCCTGATGTACCTTATTATAAGTCTATTGCTTTGAAAATAAGAAGTATTTGTCGCCTGAAAGAATGGTAAACGCAAGCTCAGACAAAGGTAGGAAAGGAGACAAAGGTCATCTGATATCATGCGTAGTTATACCATCATCATTGGCTAAAATGATTGAGACAATAAATAATTCACACACAGCATCAATTGCCGGTCCCTAAAAATAGAATACAACAACAAGTGCTCTATTTGGGCAAGGGGAGTGGGGCATCTCATCATAATGCACTTGTAGGTAACAGTTCTGATCAAGTCGTTCTCATTGGGTGGTCCTCATCAGGCTATAGTCCAACAGATTTATTTGAAAACACCAGCTTTCTGAGCATTGCTCCTTCCTCAGGTCTAGTGAGAGAGGAGGTATCAAGACACAGAATTTATAAATAAAAGATGAAAGAATCATACAACTGATATGAATGTATTGAATACAAGGCTGACTCCTTCCTGTTAAATCTTTAATCAATTGGAAAGGAGATGCAGTTTTTGATTGATTAAAATGCAAATCCAAGAATTTCTTTCAAGTCACTACCCTGAGATAACTAAAGGTTTTGTCAATGTATACTAGAGGTGACATCTCAGGTCAGACAATGCATTTTAGGTGTGAGGCCTTGTTTAGAATCTGTTTGTGTTTTAACCTGGAGTCAGACTGGTTTCATTTTCAAAGCAGGAATTTATAAAATGCCCCATTGACTGACTGTGTCTATAAATTATGTGATTTTTCAAAAAAATAGAATGTATCTATAAATACAAACCTGCAAATGCAAATTCAGCACATTGGTTTATATATATGTATGTGGGATTTGCATTTTAATCAATTGAAACCTGCAACTTGTTTCTAACTGATTAAGACTTAACAGGAGGGAGTCACCCAGCAATGTTAGGTTTATTCAATACATTCACATCAGTTGTATGATCAATTGATCTTTTACTTATAAATTCTGTGTCTTGACACCTTCTCTCTCACTACACCTGAGGAAGGAACAATGCTCTGAAAGTTAGTGTTTTCAAATAAACCTGTTGGACTATAACCTGGTGTTGTGTGATTTTTGACCTTGTCCAATCCAGTCCAACACCAGCACCTCCAAATCATGGTCCTCATGAGCAGTCCTCAGAGAACTGACTTCTCCAGATGGATGATGGACCAAATGAAGAGGAGGAAGACTCAGGGAAGTGTTTCCTAACACCTCCATCGGAGAGTGGAATGCTGTCTTCACAACTTTAATGAAACCAACACATTCCATGCCAACAATCTGTTTGTCTTCAGGTACCAGTGAACCAACTGCAATTGTCATGGTTGTATACTTTCTTTATCTCAATAAGTAACCTATCATGTCTAGGCTGTGATAAACTCATTAAACTGTCAGAAAACTACATAAAAATTGTCCTCTGCCTATACTAGGACATTGTGATCAAAAATCCCCAAAACCAACAAATGGTGGAGTTCCTTCATTCATTGTACCCTTCTGTTATATATGTTACTTTTCTGTCAACTTTTGTCTGTTGTCCCCCAGGGCAAATAGCCTTGTCTCCGTATCACTTCGACTTCATTCACTCAGTCCTTCATCTGATTCTCATAATTGCCCATCAAATATGTACTCAAGTGCATGGCGTTTTATCACTTTCTATGACATGTTCAGATTCTCTAAATGCGTAATCAGAGCCAATTGACCTTGAGGAATGCACCTAAACAGTTATGTTGCCATGCTGCAAAATTACTATTTTCCCATCATTACCTACAACTTAACAATGTGATTAACCACACATTAACAACTGAGACAAGACTCTGCTGATGACACAAAAATTGAAAGTATTGTGAACTATGATGATGATAATGAGAGCCAAGCTTTTGGAATGGTCATACACCCGACAGTTCGAATTTAATGCAGAGAAGTGTGAAATGATAAATTTTGGCAGGAAGAATGAACAAATGCAATATGAAAGAAAAGTAGAATTCAACAGGGAGTGCATGAGCAAAGGTACCTGCGGATATATATGCCCAAATAATTTAAAATGTTAAGGCAGTTTGAGAAGCAATTAATAAGGCAAACACCATCCTGAGCTCTATAATTGGATAATCACAGAATCACAGAATTGTTACGGTTCAATAGGAGGTCTTTTCACCCATCATTCCTACACAGAACATATGACTGAGCAAATCAATTGGTGCCATTTGTCTGCCATCTCTCTGTAACCTTGCACCTTGTTTCTTGTTTAATAACAGTCTAATTCCTTTTTAGAATGCTTTGATTGAACCTTCCTTCACCACGTTCTCATGCAGTGCATTTTAAACCTTGATCACATGCTGCAGGAAAAAAATGTTTTCTTATCTTGCTGTAATTTTTTCTACCGATCATCTTAAAGCTGGGCCCTGCATTCTTGACCTTGTCATGGGCAGTAACGATTTCTTCTTTCCAACTCTGTGAAGACCCTCGTGACTTTGAATATGTCTATCAAATCTCCTACAGGCATAGAGTTTAAAACCAAGGAAGTTATGATGAAGCTTTATAAAACATTGGCTTGACCACCCACCCTCCAATCTCGCCTCCCACCCCCCACCAAGTGGAGTATTGAATTGAATTTTATACGGGCCATATTGATCATATCCTTCCCCATTTGAAATATCAGTGATATATGTTCGAGGTAACCTTAATGAGGTAAATTTGAGACTTCCACCTCCAGGGAAAGGAAATCCTGCCGTTGTGAGATACTGGCCAATCTGATAGGCCTGCAGCTGAGTAATCCCATCAATGCCAGAACTCATTAGAGGCCACTACTGGAACTACAAGGGAGAAGATCTAATGAGAAGCTCCGTGGTGACCAGACTTAGAGCTAACTCTGAAGTTTTTGGTTTGAGGGGGATTGAGGACCAAAGGGAGGGAGTAGACGATGAGTATGGGAATGAGTTTGTGTTTTGAAGGCCAGGAGATACCACAAGGTAGGGGATGGGTGATAACATTTCTTATGGGCACAGAGCACCCATCCCCTTTTTACTCAGCTTATCACCAGAACTGGCATCCCTCCTTCCACCTTCCCTGGTCACATGAAATATTGCCATTGATTGACCAGCTAAGGACCTCAGCAGATCTAAGGGTGGTTGGGTTCGTTGATGCCTTACCCATCCTTTATATTAATGTGAACAGCTCAGGAGTTGTGGGGAAGGCAATGGGGTTGCCATCTCTTCCTATTGTATGTACTGCCCCTGCCTTCAAATACCTAGCTGGAAGGCTATAAAATTCTCTTCATTTTATCTAATTCTGGTCACCACAGTTTTAGAATACAGGAATAAATAAGTCATTCAGTCTGTTGAGTCAGTTCCACTATTCAGTATGATCATGGCTGATTGAACATTTCAATGCCTTTTACTCATGCCATCCCCATATCCCTGTATGCCACTGGTAATCAGAAATCTATCATTCCCTCCTGTAACATACTCAAAGAGTTAGCTTCCACAGCCTTCTGGATAGAGAATTCCAGAGTTTCTCAACCCTCTAAGTAAAAAAACAAAATTCCCCTTATCTTGGGCCCACTTGGTATCCCCACTATTTTTAAATTCTCCCCTGGTTTTAGACTCCCTAACTAGGAAAATCTGTGTCCACCCTCTCCAACCCTTTAAGTATTTTATAAGTTTTAATGAGATCACTTTTCATTCTTTGAAACTGTAGAGAATCCAGGCGCAGTTTGCATAGTCACTCTTCATAGGACAGTCCACCATCCTGAGAACAAATCTGGTGAACCTTGATTGCACTCCCTATGCCAATCATATCATTCCTGAGATAATGAGCTGAAAAGCACAGACAGTACTCCAGATGTGGTCTAACCAAACTCCGCTACACCTGAAGTGAGGTTACACTACTCAGATTGATACTTGCAATAAAGGTTAAGCTTAGTGCATCTGCATGTTAACCTTCTATGATTCATCGATAAGGATACCTAGTTCCTTGTATACGTCCACAACTTCCAACCTCCTACCTTTTAATAAATATACTGCACATTTGTTTTTCCTACCAAAGTAGATAACAGCCCATTTTTCTACATTATGTTTCAACTGCAATATTCTAGCCCATTCATTTAAACCTACACAAATACTCCTGAATCTGCTTTGCATCTTCTTCACAAGACACATTCCCACTTGACTTTGTATCATCTGGAAATTTGAAATTTTCATTCGGTCCCAACTCCATATAACAGGGAACAGCTAGAACACAAATACTGATCCTTGTGATACTTCGCTTGTCACAGATTCTAATGTGAGAATGAACCATTCAATTGTACTCTCTTTTTTCTGTCTGTTAAGCAATCATTAATGCACACTAGTACATTACCTCCTATTGCAAATACTTTAATTTTTGTAATCAATCTCCTGTAGGGGACCTTTTCAAAAGCCTTCCAAAAATCTAAGTACATTATGTTCATCAGCTCTCCTTTATCAATTTTTTTTAGCAACCCTTTAGTAAGGATCTGAAGGCTTCAGAAAAGACGCAGCAAACATTTACAAGAGTAGTTTCGGGTATGAGGGATTTCTGATATGTGGATAGATTGGAGAAGCAGTTTGTTTTTCATAAAACAAATAAGCTTGAAAGCAGATTTGAAAGAAATGTATCAAATCTTAAGAAGCTGAGATGATGTAGTTGAGGAGAATCTGTGCCTCTTGGTGGAATATTTGAGAACCAGAGAACAACAATATAATGCGCAATGGCAAAAGTATCAAGTGAAAAGAAGAAAAAGCTTTTTATGTAGCAAGTGATTAGAATTTGAAATGCGTGGCCTGACAGGGTGATGAGGGCAGTTTCAGTTGTGGGAATTGGACAAGCAGCATGAGAGTATTTGGCATGGCTCTATAAAGAAAAATACAGAGGAATAGGACTAACTGGGTTTCTGTTGCAGAGAGATGGCATGGACGCAAATGGCTGAAAGGCTTCTTTCTGTGCTGCAACCAACCCTCCATTCTATGATTTAAAATCCAAGCACTGTCGGGTTGTTCAGTATAATCTCCACTTTTTAGACAGCACATGGGTAATTAATCGTGCATTAACAGTTCCAATGGGAAGCATTCGGGATGCCATAATGATGAAGCATCACTTTTGTACCTTTAAGTAGCAGTAGCTACCAGCGATGTCAGACACATTGCTGATGCATTCAGCAGGTAATCGGAGCTGACTACACAGAACAATGATGTAAACCAGCAACCAACACAAATTTAAAATATTGCCTGAAACTCAGTGATTAGGCTACCCTGGCTTCACCACACGCTGTCACTCTGAAGAACCTTTTTGTGATTCATCTGATTCAATTCACACTGTCATTGTTGACAAGAAAATGTGAACATAAGAGTTTCTTTTTCTGTTTGCCACCAATTTGTACCTTACATTCAATGTCTCAGATACTACCGTCACTATCCAAGTGCATTTCCTGACCCAGCAGCAGGATAGGCCCAGAAGAGGTGGGGGCACAGTGGTATACAGTCAGGAGGGAGTTCCCTTGGAAATCTTTAATCTTGAGTCTGGACCCTATGAATTCTCTTGGCATCTGGTTCAACATGGATAAGGAAAATTTAAGCTGATTATCATGTACAGCCTACACCCCTTCCTGCCACCCTGCCATAGGTGATGAATCAAAACTCCTCCATGATGCACACCACTTGGAAGAAGTACTGAGGAAGGCAAAGTTGCAAAATGTACTCCAGGTTGAGGATTACAATGTCCATCACCAAAATGGCACTACTGCTAATTGAGCTAGTTGATTCCTATGGGACATCATTGCCAGCCTGGGTCTATGACAGTGATGAAGGAAATAATGGTAGGAAAAAACATTCTTGATCTCATTCTCCCAACAAGATCTAAAGCTACTACCATTTACATCTGCATAGCAGTGAGTTGGTCACCACAAGGTGACTAAGAGCAGAATCAAGTTGCCTTTTTAATATGCTGTCAGCTCCTGCACTGCTTTCAGCCACTGTGGGTCTTCCTGAAGGAAAAGCCACCATACCGCATCTCTCAGAGGACTGTTTTAGCCATAGTAAGTAGGCAATTCCAGAGAATACCTATGAAGCCATTCCCTGCTCAGGACAATGTATATTTGACAGGCCATTTGGATTACCTATGTTAAGCCGCCAGCTAGCCTAATTGTGCGTCAAATTCCTAATGACTCCTGGATCCACTGACAAATCTGATTTAAATACTCCAAGCTTGGCTTGTAGACTGCACTTTCATGGAATAATGCAATTTGATGTAACCAGTCTAGAATGTCAGATCAAGAGGATTCTCTGTTGATGCAATGCGGGATTCTAACAGGAATCAGTTAGTTATAAGCACAAAATATTTCTAAAATATATTGCTTGCTGAAGGTAGGAATTTGGAGAAAAAATTAGTTGAAACCAATAATTTCAACACTTGTAATAGGCATACATTTGGTTACTTCTCAACTAAGTGTGTAGCTTTGACAGAGAGGATGTCATCGTTTTTTTTATTTTTGTTGAGCACTAAAATAATTCCTAAATTTAAGGCCTAAAATTAAAAGATTAATGATAGACTTACTTCCTTTAATTTCTCTAACATTGCACATAAAAGCAAGTCATCTATATATGAATATGTTTTGATGTTGATAATGTATATCTGTTGCGAATTCTGCAACTACCTACAGAGATATATTCACACAATTTCCAATTTGCACTAATACCTAGAATGAGAAATAGCAAACTAATCCGGGCTCATTGGTACTTAGGATTGGAGGCTATACTTTGAGAAGACTAAGTATGCAAATAAATTAAGATTGTGACTACATTTTAAGCAAGAGCAAATAAACTTGATCAAATTAGTTTCAATTATTCTTTTGTGTTATGCAACATTTAAATAGATTTCTTGTAAAGAAGCAATTTAAGCTTTCTCTTACTTTGAGAGGCCAATGATTTTCTGTCCTTTAATTAGGTGGTTAGCACATTAACATTCCATGTAATGAATTGAAGAATTAGACTCGTTAACAAGTCTGAGTAATTTGTACAATAACAATTGGCAGTGTGCAGTATTCACTAATTGCAGGAACAGAAGATAAAACAAGAACCTTCACTACAGTGCAGAAACAGGCATTAGCCTCATGAGATAGTTTGGTGTGTAGTCAAGGGAATTAAAAACCAAGACAAATCCAGAAGATAAAGTATATGTGGTGGGAAGAGAAAGCCTTGAGAGATCCAATTTAATGTTGGCTGCCATGATTTACAAATCTTTTTCAAAGCAACCACGGCCATCTAATGAACAAGGTCAAATGGATAGAGACCCTCTTGTTCACCGACTGGTGTTTATCTGCTTAACGATGATAATCCTGTTCATCAATGTTGGAAAGAATATTTTGAATAACTCCTCAATTGTGAATCCACATGGCAGCTGATCGTCTCCAGGAATTTCTCCATTACCCTGTGGCATAATCCATAATGAACTACAACTAATAGGAAAGTCACAACCAACATTGAGCCACAGAAAGTCAAAGAGAGTCATAAAGTCCTACAGCACGGATACAGGCTTTCCAACGCCCATGCCAACCAAAATGACAATCCATGCTAACGCCATTTCCCTATATTTGGCCCATATCCTTCTAAACATTTCCTATCCATGTACTTGTCCAAATGCCTTTTAAATATAGTTAATGCACCCACCTCAACCATTTCCATTGGCAGCTTATTCCATATGTGTACCACCCTCCATGTAAAAAAAGTTGCCCCTCGGATATAAGAGGGGGGAAAGAATACCTTAAACTGATGCTCTCTAGTCGTTGATTCCCCAAACCTAGGAAAAAAACTGAGTGCATTCGTCTTATCCATGCGTCTCATGATCTTATACACTTTTATAAGATCGCCGCTTCAGTCTCCTATGCTCCAAAGGAAAAAGTCCTAGCTTGTCGAACCTGTCTTATAATTTGGTCCCTTGAGTCCTGGCAACATCTTTGTAAATGTGTTCTGTGATCTTTCCAGTTTAATAACATCCTTCCTATAGCAAGGTGACCAAAACAGAACACAATACTCCAAGTGCGGCCTCACCAACGTCCTGTACAACTGCAACATAACTTCCCAACTTCTGTACTCAAAGCCCTGACTGATGAAGGACTGTGTGGCAAAAGCCTTCTTCACTGCACTATCTACCTGTCACTCCACTTTCGGAGACCTGTACACCTGCACTCCGAGGTCCTCTGTTCCACTACACTCCTTAAGGCCCAACCATTCACCATGAAACTCCTACCTTGATTTGACTTTCCAAAATGCAACGCCTCACACTTATCTATATTAAACTCCATTTGCTATCTCTTGGCCCACTTCCCCAGCTGATCAATATCCTGCTGCACTTTCTGATAACCTTCCCCACTGTCCACAATACTACCTGTTTTAGTGTCATCCGCAAATCATGCCTTGTACATTCTCATCCAAATCATTGATATAGATAACAAACAGCAAAGGACCCAGCACCGAACCCTGAAGCCTCCAGTCCAACAAGCATCCTTCCACTATTACTCTCTGCTTCCTACCATCAAGCCAATTGTGTATCCAATTTGGCAGCTCTCCCTGCATTCCATGCGATCTAACCTTCCAGAGCAGCTTACCATGTGGAACTTTATCAAAGGCCTTACTGAAATCAATATAGACTACATCTACTACCCTGCCCTCATCAACCTTCCCAGTCACTTCATCAGAGAACTCTAACAAACTTATGAGGCATGATCTCCCACACACAAAGCCTCCTAATTAAACCCTGTCTTTCTAAATGCATGTATATCTTGTCCCTCTGAATCTTCTCACGTAACTTAGCCAGAGATGTTAAGCTCACTGGTCTATAATTCCCAGGTTTTTCTTTGCAGCCCTTCTTGAATAAGGGCACAAAATTCACTACCCTCCAGTCTTCCGGGACGTCACCCGTGGCTAAGGATGATGCAAATATATCAGCCAGGGCACCCGCAATTTCTTCCCTAGCCTTTTTCAGGGTTCTTGGATATATCTGATCAGGACCAGGAGATTTATCCACCTTCATACATTCTAATACTTACAACACTTCCTCTACTGTGATATGGACCCAATGGCCCCAATACTGCCACAGTTGAAGTCTTCAAAGCTGATTGGTTTTTGGTCACATTAAGAATCCATTTACACATTTTGAGGATTGGGAGAGAAAAATAATTCCCCCTTCAACTTCAGGAATGAGACAACTGCAGCTATAATTAAGGAGATATATCTTGCTGTAAAACTATCAATGTCTTGTCCTTTTGTCCATATCAAAGAAAATCTTGATACACATTGGCTCGATTTATTTACTTTCTGTGGCTAAGAAAATCCTCGCAGAGACACAATGTGGTTATTGGCCTTCCTGAGGAACCTCTGACATGGCCTTTTTTGCCAGACATAATCAAAGCAAATGTCGAGTGCAATAGCAGAAACTCTTTATTACATTCATTGGCTTGATCAGTAAATGACAAGACTCTGTGGGTTGTGCTCTAAAGATTTATATGTCACCTCCATGCCCAAACCAAACTGACCACAATTAATAACAATATAGAAGATTATAACAATATCCAAGACTGACAAACCACTATCCATCTTTTTAACTCTGTGAACAAGAAATTTGCCCTGTTATTGAGTGTTGCCAAAATAAACTCGTATATCAATTGTTATGATTCTTGTGAAACTGTCTAATTGATGTTGCAATCTTATTTGGAATGCATAAGCTTTTTGTTTAAAAGAACAAAATTGGAAATGCCAGGTACTTACTAGGGAATAAAATGACATAATTCCATGGTGTTAAACAGGCTAAATAAACTTTACTATACTCAATTAGTAAAGTAAAACAATCAACATTAATACTTTGTAGTCGTAACATTCATAATTCACACGAGGTAAATATGGGTTAACAGATAAACTATGGTCATATATTCTAGACAGCAGATCAAATAATAGATGTGGTCAAGATGCATCCCATGGACTGGAGACAGCTAAAAATTGCACATCTAGAGAGATAGTAAGAACTGCTGATGCTGGTGTCAGAGATAACAGTGTGGAGCTGGAGGAGAACAGTGGGCCAGGCAGCATCAGAGGAGCAGGAAAGCTGACTTTTTGGGTCGGGACCCTTCTTCAGAATTTCTGAAGAAGGGCCCTGACCCGAAACGTCAGCTTTCCTGCTCCTCTGATGCTGCCTGAATAATAGCACAGCCTCTTCCCCTTGCCTCTAAACACCTGATTATGACTAGCAGCCCAAAGATAGCAATGTTATGCTTTGATCAAAATTGATGGTGTAGTGGACAGCCAAGAAAATTATCTCAGTTGGTCCAATGGGCTGAGGAGTGGCAGATGGAGTTTAATTTAGATAAACGTGAGGTGCTGCATTTTAGAAAGGCAAATCGGGGCAGGATGAATATACTTAATGGTAAGGTCCTGGGGACTGTTGCTGAACAAAGAGGCTTTGGAGTGCAGGCTCATAGCTCCTTGAAAGTGGAGTCACAAGTACATAGTGTTGTCGAACAAAGGGACCTTGGAGTGCAGATTCATCGTTCCTTCAAAGTAGAGTTGCAGTTTGATAGGATAGTGAAGAAGGCGTTTGGTACACTTGCCTTTATTGGTCAGTGCATTGAGTATGGGAGTTGGAAGGTCACATTGCAGCTGTACAGGATATTGGCTAGGCCATTTTTGGAATATTGCATTCAGTTCTGGTCTCCCAGCTATAAGAAATATGTTGTGAAACTTGAAAGGGTTCAGAAAAGATTTACAAGGATGTTGCCAGGGTTGTAGGGCTTGAGCTATGGGGAGAGGCTGAATAGGCTGGGGCTATTTTCCTGGAGCGTCGGAGGCTGAGGAGTGACCTTATAAAAGCTTATAAAGTCATGAGGGGCATGGATAATGCGAACAGCTAACTTATTTTCTCCAGGATAGTGGAGTCCAAAACTAGACGGCATAGGTGAGAGGGTAAAGATATAAAAGGTAACTGAAGCTGGTTCGTGGATGGAACAAGTTGTCAGAGGAAATGGTGGAGGCTGGTACAATTATAACATTTGAACAGGTATTTGGATGGGTACATGAATAGGAAGGGTTTTGAGGGATATCAGCCAAATGCTGACAAATGAGACTATATTAATTTAGGATGTCTGGTTGGCGTGGACGAGTTGGACCAAAGGGTCTATGCTGTACATCTCTATGACTCTATGACTGCCTCCGATCAGTTGACTGGTGACCTTGACTTCCCTTTCATGCCCTCCCCAGTTCCGTGGTTTCCTTTTTTCTCCAGTTAGTAGCATAATTTTCATAAAGTTTATTCTTTTCTCATTTTTGATTGAAAAAACTGTCTGTCCAACAAAACTAAAAAAAATTTAACAGAAATTGTCTGAAAAAGGAGAAGAACATGAACATTCAACCAGACACTCTAATCTCAAGCTGTGGTAAGCAATCCATGTGTTTTTGACTCCTTTTGATAGGAAGATGAAAATGTGCCCCCTGGAGCTTGATGACTGCCAACCAGTCTGTATATTTAACTATCTTTGTTACAATGTGAACACAAGACATCTTGAATTTGTCAGATTAGACTGATTATGCGAATCATAAAAAGCCTCTAGCTGCTTTAGACCAAATATTCTGCTGAACATGGAACTGCAGCAGCTGCTGTGGATGACCTAAGCAGACTGATGCCCTGAAGCGCACGGAAAATTCAATGGACGGTGTGGTCTTTTATGAGAGACTGCCAATTGTAAAGTGCACCCCAGGATGTTGTCACATGTGAAAGACTGAAATTTTGGAACTTTAGCATGCTACAAATTAAGGAATTACCTGTTCGATTTTTTTTTGAATAATCCACCATCTTTCATAGATGTACCCACTTGAAATGATTGCAAGTATCTACCGTCTCTATCACCATACAGGTGGGATAGATAGTAACGTTTAATAAAGTATCTCCATTGTACCATGTTGCTCCAAAACATCGTCTATTTTATCCTGGCATAATTTAAGGGTAGAATCTCTCCTTGACTAGAGAGGGACTATTATTTTTGTGGTAACCTTTAGGAACTGTATTAGAAGTTGTGTGCTACCTTTTATAAAGAGCAAGACAGAGGCAATATGCAACAAAGCAACATTCTTTCTCCCATTGCTTTTGCTTCTCAAAATTTGAATAATCCTGTTTCAGTGCTTTGGGGATAAAGGAGTTCAGGAACACACAAAAATGTACCCTCCATAAAAGGAGATAGGCAGTGAATCACTATGGTCTCATGACAGCTATTCCATATCTATATTATGCATAGTGTTTAGTATCCCTCCAGTGATAAGAGAATATATCCACCATTGAATTTCAATCTTACTGGTCATAACTCTTTAATTAGACTGGTTCTATTGCAACTGCACACTATTTTCTGCTATTTATATAATTTAGTATCCAGTTAATCATTTTGATTCTGTGAGCTTTTACTTTAAACATAAATCTCTTAAAATGAACCTTAGCAAATACTTTTTGAAAATCAACCACATTACTTATGATCATCCATTAAATTGATTACATTCTCAAAGAACTCTAATTAATTTTTTGTGTCGTTAATATTATGCCATGTGTATTCTGCGTCAAAACCCTGAAGTATATCTGAATAGGGAGGCCTCTACCCAGTTAATATACAACTTGTGTGCCTGGTTTCCTGGAAACACTCACAGAATAGCAAATTTGATGTCAGATACACATCCACCCTCTTAAGTACATTCATTCATCCTGTTGTGTCAGAATTTACCAATGTAAATTGCCTTATTGTTTTCCATTCTATTTTGCTATGTTAACAAACATGATGTGATTGCTGACATAGATTTCAGCCTCAACAACAGCAATAACTTTATATACACATATATTATATATATTCTATTATATATTATAATCTATACATAAATAAAAAATTGCATTCTGGACATTATCATAAGCAGTTGATTAGTGTACAAAATTTAAGAAATTCATTTTGGTTTTCATAGATTAATGGCCAGAGACATGCAACTCAAAAGCAAGCGCTTAAAAATGTGCTGACTCCTCATTAATAAATATAATATACAATTTATTCAGTCACTCTTTATTGATTACCCTGATGTTACACATGATTTGGCATAAACAGATCAATTGCTATAACAAAATGTTCATTGGAATGGAATAACATGGTCTTCTCTTGGGGAAAGACAATCTTTAGATAACTGAGAATTTTTCCGATCTAAGGCCAACCTAATCACAGAATTACAGAATTGTCACGGTGCAGAATGAAGCCATTTGGCCATCGTGCCTGTACAGATTCTTCAAACAAGTGTAATTACCTCCTGCCAATCTCCTGCCTATTCCCCATACTTTTACATACTATTTCTATCCAAATAATGCTAAGCTGTCTCGAATTCCTTAATCGCACCTGCCTCAATCTCAATCTCAGGCAGTGCATTTCATACCCTAACTAGTCACTATGTGAAAAAACAAAAGTCTCATATCACTGTTGCTTTTTTGCCCATCACTTTAAATCTATACTCTCTCATTTTTGTTCCTTTTATGAGTGGGAACAGTTTCTCTCTATTTACTCTATCCAGCTTGCTCATAATTTTGTTAACGTCTATCAAATCTCCTCTCAGCCTTCTTCTCTCCAAGAAGAACAGTCTCAACTTTTTCAATCTCTTCTTAAAACTGAAGGTTCTCATTTTTGGAACTATTCTTGTAAATCACTTCTGCACTCTCTCCATGCATTCACATCTTTTCTATATAACTGTGCATGATACTCCAGATGAGATAGAACAAATGTCTTATATAAGTTCAACATCTCTCCTTGTTCTTGTACCCTATGCCCCTGTTAATAAAGCCGAGGACATTGTATGTTTTATTAACTGCTCTCTCCACCTCTCCTGCTGCCTTCGATGATCTGTGCACATACACACCCAGGTCCCTCTGCTCCAGTATCCACTTTAGAATAGTATTCCCTATTTTACATTGTCTTCCAATGTTGTTCCAACCAAAGTTGATCTCTCCACACTTCTCTGCATTGACCCTCATTTGCCACCTATCCACCCTCTCCCCCAACTTGTCAATATTCTTTTGAAGTTCCACACTGTCCTCCTCACAATTTACAAATCTTCCAAATTTTGTGTCATATGCAAATTTTTAAATTATCCTCTGCAGAACAAGAACCTGATCATTGATATATATTAGGAAAAACAAGAGTCTGAAAACCAAACCCTGGGATAATCCACTACAAACCATCCTCCAGCTTAAAAAAACATCCATTGACCATTACTCTCTGTTTCCTGTCACTCTACCTGGACTGCAGCACATCTTGTTTATCTATTACTATACTGTTCAGTTGCTCAGTCACCCATGTTTTTAACTAGGCCTATACCACCATCTTCTAATTTGGTAAAGACAGAAGCAAAGTGTTCATTTAGTATCTCTGCTATACCCTTAGGTTCACTGAGCAGCTTACCCTGCTTGTTCCTTATGGGCCCCACTCCATCCTTCACTAATCTTTTACTAGTAAAATGTCTGAAGAACATTTTACTGTTTGTTTTAGTGCAGTCTGCCATCTTTTCGTCATGCCTCCTCTTAGCCTTTCTTATTTCTGTCTTAGTTTCTGTCCTGCATTTGAGATACTCTACCTGATTTCTTTTGCTTTATTGTTCTGGTGTATCATACGTCTTCTTTCTCTTCCATTTTTCCTCTAAACAGGTCCCTCAGTCTTAATAGAAGATGCCATTGCTCTTGGTCCTCTTGACTTATGGTACCATTTCTGCTTGGGTCAAGTACCTATACCCATTGCCCTTGGCTCAAGTTTAGTAGTCACTGTGCACAGTGACTTTTAATATAGTGTTACCTGTTGCTCATGGTAAGCCTTCCCATCGAGTCATAGAGTCATACAGCACAAAAACAGACCCTTCTGTCCAACTTGTCCACACCGACCAAGTTTCACAATCTCAACTAGTGCCACTTGCCTGTGTTTGGCGTATATCCCTCTAAAACTTTCCTATTCATGTACTCATTCAAATGGCTTCTAAATGTTGTAATTGACCCTGCATCTACCACTTCCCCTTGCAATTCATTCCATATACAAACCACCCTCTGTGTGAAAATGTTGCTCCACAGGTCCCTTTTAAATCTTTCCGCTCTCACCTTAAAAATATGCCCCCTTGTTTTGAACGTCCCTCCCTTGGGAAAAGAACTTGGCTATTCACCTTATCTATGTCCCTCATGATTTTATAAACCTCTGTAAGGTTAATTCTCCAGTGAAAAAAGACCCAGCCTATCCAGCCTCTCATTCATTCTTTTCATTCTGCGAATCAGCTTCTTTCATAGGATTGGGCTTTGAATCTTCAGTTTTCTGTACATCAAACATTCTGATCACTATAAGCTACACAGGAATGGGGTAGTAGACCAGTAGTTTCCCCAAGCTGAGTAAAAGTCAACATATTTCTTTAGAAAAAATTTGGCCATCTGGACATCATGCTCAGACTCCCCATCCAACTGCAAATATCTCAGCAAGATGGTCACATATACAAATCTTGAATTGGCTCCTAACTGGCTGAAAGTCTCATTAGTAATCTGTGGTCCATTGTCAGGCACCATGTGTAGTGAATATTTTATGTAAGATGCCAACAATTGTTTCTGTGGTAGTGGTGTATAACTTCTTTCTCCTTAATCTATCGAGATAAATAGTTGACAGCAATAAGGTAAGACCTTTCAAAAAAACATAAGCAGGTCTGTTCCCACTCAATCCCATGGTGTAGTGGGAAACATTAGGAGGATCAGGAGCTTTCGATGCTCAGGTTGTGAATAGCCATTAGTTTTGCAGTAGTCTGTGAGGTTCTCAATCCCTTTTGAGATCCCACCACACAGACAACCAAGTCCTGGCTCTGCATTTGGTAATCCCCAAGTGTCCTTTGTGATTATTATCTCAGATATCATGCCACGGCCAAGCTGGAACAAACAGCCTTTTGACAAATATCACCAATACATATGCAATTACAAAATATATTCAATGCTATCAAGTTTTGAATTCAATGCCAATTAATGGTAAAATATTCTCAGTCTTTCTTTTGTTCCTGTCACATTTGATTTGACCTGCTTTGGGTTGCTGGTCACTGTGGCCTGAGTATATGATTCAATCTAACCAAACAAAATTCCTCATCATTTAATGTAAGTTTGTCAACTGCTGCACTGAAGAGTGCATTTACTGTAGTTTGTAGCTTCTCTCCACATATTTTGTCCCATAGATAAACCCCTTAAGATGGTGTTGATATCTCTATATCCATGAGGCACTAATGCCAACTGTTTCTCATCTAATTGAGAGACCAATGGTTGGTGATCCATCTCTATTAACACTTATGAGTCAAGTGCATATCGTCCGAAAATCTCTTGCACACTTGTATGACCAAGTGAGCCTTTTTCTCAATAGCTGTGCAGCAGGTCACCATGTTTGACAATGCTTTGGAGATGTAATACATCAGACTCCAACATATATGTGGTTACTCCTGAAAGAGCACTGCTTCTCTGCCTGTAACTGCAGAAGCTGCAGCTATGATAGTTGGAAGGGATGAATTGTAGTGAGCCAGGATATCTGTGGGCATCAGCATGTTGTTGATCTTTTGGGAAGCAGCCCCATGATGTCCATCCCAAAGCATCTTTACATCTCCCTTAGGAGTTGCCTCAAGGGTCCAGTTATCATTGCTGAGTGAGGCACTTTGATGTAGAAGTCTCTGCAGGTCATGAAGCAATTTCATTGCAAGAAGATTTCTGCACAGACTTTGCTTTACATCAAAGTGTGTGGAAAAAGGCTATTTGGCCTATCAAGTTTGCACTGACCCTCTGAAGAGTATCTCACCCAGACCCACCCTATCCCCGTAACACTGCATTCCCAATGGCTAATCCAGCTAGCCTCCACATCCTTGGACAATTTAGCATGGCCAAACCACTTAGCCTGCACATCTTTGGACTGTGGGAGGAAACTGGAGCACCCAGGGGAACCCACATAAACACAGAGAGAATGTGCAAAATCCACACAGACAGTTGCCCGATGCTGGAATCAAACCTGCATCCCTGGCACTGGAAGGCAGCAGAGCTAACCACTGAGCCACTGTGCCACTCTATTACTGCAATACCTATCAGATCTTCAGGATGTCTTAAGTTATTTTACAACAATTAAGTAATTTTGATCACAGCTGAATTCCACAAGCAACAGTTATATAAACAACTAACGCTTTATATTGGCTAAGGGATCAATGCTTTTGTGTTGGCATCATTTCGGGAAATTGCCACTGTTTCTGTTTCAGTAGTGACAGTAATCCTCATCAACAATTTGAAAGAGCAGTTGGAGCTGTCGTTTAACATTTGATCTGAAAGACTGAATTCCAACAATGCAGCAATCCATTGGTACTGCACTAAATTGTCAGTCTTGATCATGTGCTAAGGACTCAGAGCTGGGCTTGAACTTGCAAGCTTCTTACTCAGAAGCATGAGTGCTGCTATTGAGCCCAGGCAGACACTTAAATAACAACTAGAGCCTGCCAAGAATATATAATGAAAATGCACTGAGGAAGACTGCGTTATACTAACAGGCTTAAGACTATTTCTGGTGCACATGCCACAATAAATCTCCTGTTGTGGGGAATCCAAGCAACATCTGTGTCGGGGCTATTATGTCTTAACAGTATATCTTTAAACAAAACTGGTGTTAACCCTTTGTTTGCATTGACAAAAATGAATAGCTAAACAAAATAGTCTCAATGTAACTTAAGCAGCATTCACAACAGTGGTTTATTATTGTTACATTTTTATTACAGAATCTGTCATTTTACCAGGAATCAAAACAGACATGTTGGAAACAGCCCTAGCTGAAACTTTTAGTATTTGAAAGTATTACATCATTTCCACAACACTTCTGCTACCATAGTTATTTAAGATACTGGATTGGTTGTTACTCCATACCTTGCTATGTTTATTGATTGTTTACGTTAACACAGAAAAAAACTGAGTGTTTAACATGGTTCAGGGATAAGTTGATTTACAAATGTTTTCAAAAATGTAAAAATACATGTACATGCTTTACAAATAGCATTTGTAATGGATCAGAGAGCTATAATTATCAACATAATTATCTGGTTCTCTAATGTCCTTTAGAGAAGGAAACTGCCATCCTTACCTGGTCTGGCCTACATGTGACTCTAGTCCCACACCAATGTGGTTGACTCTTAACTGCCTTCTGGGCAATTAGGGATGGGCAATAAATACTGCTTAGCCAACAAAGCCCTCATCCTGTGAATGAATAAAGAAAAAAAAAATTTAGTTTTCTTGTCAGAAATCCATGTCTAGAACATTGAGCAATAAATGGATCTTGATGAAAGTACATAAAGTGCTTAAATATATTCCTCTGACCTCTATTTATGTCAACATATTTAAAAGTAAGAGATTGTTTTAGCCAAAGAAACAATGACATATATTAACAATTAAAACACTTAAACACTAATATTGTAACTTCTAGGATACCAATTTTGCATACACTAAAAATCTATTGATGTGAAATGGACTGCATTTTCAGGCCTGGGATAGCAGTCTTGGAGGTTGAGGGGCCAGACTAAAAGAGTAGCCATGTTGGAACAGCGCGTTGATGTGTACAATTGTTCAGTTATTCAATATTTGATTGTGTGTGTCTATAGACTGTGCTGTCTTTTTGAGAACACTGAAACAACGCTGAAAGCGTGAGACTACAGACATTTTGAGGCATTTTAATGAAATTTCATGTTGAAACATAGAAATAATAAGTATCACCTCTGCAAATGTCTGAGGCATAAAACACAATGCTCAATTCTTGCTAGTGGGTAAGTTTCCCTTATTATCCTTTTTTATGGATGCCCAGCATTTGGCTGAGGAAGAGTAGCCCTCGAGTGCATGTGGACACCACCCCATGGTGCTGTCACCATTTAGAAGGTCCACAGAGGCCACAGTTCCATGTACTGCAGAGGGAGCCATCAGCAGCAAAGACCAAATACTTACTCCAAATGATGCAGTGATAGGATTTCTCTCCAGTTTAAGGGCCTGTTGGCTTTGCCTCTAATAATTTTGCCTGTATCTGCATGCCTTCAAGAGTGCCTCCATTTTGGGATGTAATTGTGGTCCCTTCCTCTGCAATAACCACACGTACAATGAATCTACTGGGACTCCAGCCCTGCTGTCAATAACATTGAGATCCTGCCCACTGTCCTTAATACGATGGCGAGGGCATAGGTTGCAAATTAGGAGCCTGAAGGGTCTGCAAATGATGGCTTAGAACAAGATCAGAGCCGTTACAAAAGTTGGAAAGTCCCGTACTAAACCCCAGAGCATCCTGATTACCCAAAACATATTAAGTTAGGCCGAAACGATGAGAAACCATTTTGCACACAGTTTCATGTGTCTGCAATTTCAAAGGCAACCAAGTCAGTTTTATGGGCAATACTGACAGTAAAATGTAATTTGTCATCGTTAGCAAATCAACTGTGCATGCAAACAAGGCTCAGCTTGTACAACTACTTTCGTCCATCATTACAACAAAGTATTTTTGTTTTTTTCTTGCAACGACACATTACCTGGGCAACTAACTGATAGATCGATGTAGATTTGTATTGGTAGTAAAAATAAACTGCTGATATTTATTTAATTTAATGTTGTTGCTTGTCAGGCAGAGAACAAGATTTATCATAAAGTTCACATTTAGTGACCAACAATTTATGCAATTTACTGCATAAATGACAGATAAATCTTATAATTGAAATAGTCGATTTTATTTGAGTATAAATCTGATAAGACAGTTATTGAACTAATTCTTTCTTGCCTTCAATGTCATTCTTGTCATTTGTAACTCTCTATAATGAAAATTTTTATTTTCATTTGTTGAGTTGTAAAATTCAGATGATTAATCTAAATATTGACATGGCCATTTGAGATTACAGTGTTCCTAACAACCTGGATGTCTTCATAAATACTTTACAGATATTTTAATATCTGATATCTTACAGAAGCAAATTGAAGGGTTCAAGTGGATATAACTGGAACCTAAAGATAAAAAAAGGGAATGAGACCAAAGGTCAGAACGCCAAACAAGATAACTATCAGAAAGGCTCAGTCAACAGAAAAGGTTAGAATATCTCATTATAAAATCCCTGATAAAATAAAACAAGAGTTATGAAAAATGAGGGCATATTAAATTTCCAGAATCTAAATTGTCACATTATCAGCAACATAATGGGGATTGGAAGGAAATACTTAGATGCGAGGAAATAGAATTCTGAAAATAAGCCTTGTTATTGGCTTGGCCATCACTTGCCTGAAAAACAACTGCCACGGGTCAATAAACCTCATTTATTTTACATTCTAGTTTCTATGTTTAATTAACCATGAGGAGCATAGGAATTACCCTTGAACTTCCTAAACTCTAGGGACTACAACTCCAGTGTATATAATTTCTCCTCACCATTGAATTCTTGCAGACCAGGCGTCATTCTATTAAACCATGCTACACTCCCTCCAAAGCCAGTATATCCTTCCCAAAGCCAGTATATCCTTCTTAAAGCCAATATATCCTTTCTCAACCTAAAATAATTGATCTATTCCGGGTGTAATTTAACCAGGCCTTTCTATACTTGAAGCATAACTTGTACCTCTTGCAATCTAGTTATCTCATTGTAAAAGCCTGAGTTCAAAAAGACTCGTTATTTATTTTGTATGCTTGCTAATTACATCTTAATGGTCTGTATACCTGGTTTTTGTACTTTCACTATTTTTTACTTTTTACAATATAGAAGTATTTGTATATTTAAAATATAATATATATAAATATATATATATATACATAGTATTCCATCCATTTTAGACCAAAGGTGCATGATTTCCCATCTGCCTAAGTTGGGATCTATTTACCAAAGTTTTGCACATTCATGTAAGAACATAAGAACAAGACTAGAAATTCAGCCTTTTGAGCCCATGCTGCCTTTCCATGAGATCATGTCTAACCTACTTCAATATCATATTCTTGCATTGTCTCAGATGTTTTGAATATGTAGAAATCTATCATAGAATCACTACAGTACAGATAGAGGCCATTCAGCCCATCAAATCTGCACCAATCCTTTGAAGAGCTTCAAACCCAGACCCAACTCTATCCTGCATTTCCAATGGCTAATCTACCTAACCTGCACATCCCTGGACACGACAGGGTAATTTAGCATGGCCAATCCATCTAACCTGCATATCTTTGGACTGTGGGAAGAAACCAGAGCAGCTAATGAAAACCCACTCAGACTCAGGGAGAATATACACACAGACAGTCACTCAAGGCTGGAATCAAACCTGGGTGCCTGACATTGTGAGGTTGCAGTGCTCACCAACATGCCAACATTGATACCCCATCAGTTTCAGTCTTGAACACGCTTGACTGATAAGCTTCCATAGTATTCTGGGGCAGCAAATTCCAAAGATTTACCACCCTCAGGGTGAAGAAATTCCTCCTTAGCTCAGGCCTAAATGGTCTGCTCCTTACTCTGAAACTATGTCCCCTGATTCTTGACCCCTGGCCAAGGGAAATTTCTTTCTTTTGCACAGTTTCTACCAGTTGCCCCGGACATGGCAGAAAGAGTGAGATCTTTACCCGATATTTTGGCAATGTCCTGAAAGTCCTGGATGGAGCAGATGTAAGATTTTCTCTTCCCCCAGAACCTGGAATAGAGGCATGACAACATACCATGCCAACCTGGTCCAAGTTTGCCCCCCTAGTTAAAGCAGCCTCAGCGACTATAGGAAGAATATCAATGAACTCTGCTTTGCCAGTGTAAGTGCCATCATCTTCTCACTATATCTCTGCACTGCACCCACCACCCATCAAGACTCATACTCTACCACTCTCACTGTCACATGTAACACCTTAGCTTATTTGCTTTCACCCATCCCAATGCCTGACATGACCAATCCTCCATGCCCTCTGTGTTGCCTACACACTAGCTGAGGACACCTCCCCACTTGCACCAAAAATAACAGCCATGCTATTCACTTTTATCTCCCATAGTACTTGTCCACCTCCCTCAGGCCAGGAGCAAAAGAACTCACAATAGGGCAGAAAGACTCAAGATGGGTCATGTGCCGCCCATCATTCAGATCCTCACCCCTATAGGGAGATGATCCTAACTGATCACCCCAAGCAGGCCCTGGACTGGGATCCGAAACTGTCTTGACTTTCTGTGCTGGGATCTCAGCTAAAGGCTAACCCTTTGACTTGAATGAGGCTTCCTGACACCTGTGATAAGCTTCCTCTTTTTCTTGTTTGCAATAAACAGCAAAACAGAACAGTAGTAATATGAGCCTGGCTCGGGGGAAAAGTCAGGGCTTGGAAATGCAAGACAGGAATGCTGTGAGCATCCAGGCAGGATCAGCGTAAGTGAGCGCTATGAAGGTGAGTGAAAATCCTGGTCATGCAGCCTGGTCTGATCCAGGTCCTTGACTACACAGTGTCCTTGCTGCAACATTACAATAAGAGTTGACAACGCAGCATGAGGTGCAACATTGAAGTGCCTAAAGACCCTGTCGGTAGGCGACGATACACAGAGGTTGGCACATGTAGGATACCAGTGTCTGTGGAAGTGGGCTGTGTGTGGTGCAGTGCCCATGAATTTTGTTGTGAGATTTTGTTGCCTAGATCTTGTTGTCGAGGCTGAATATTAGTGAGGAAAGTTGGGCCATTAAAAAGGCATTTAACAAGTAATAATCACCATCAATTGGCAACTCACTGCTGCCTAGAGAGGATCTCACCACGTTACTTGTAAAAAGCGTAAAAGATGGTGCTGCTTGCTTACAATGTCAAGAAGGTCCTCACACACCAGTTGCCTGATTCTGCCAGACATTTCAATAATGTCCACATCACTCAGCCCCTTATAAGATTCAACTCTTCTTCCCTCATGCCTGAAGGGGCTGGGCTAATATTAAGCCCAGTGGAGCATGATTCTAATGGCAGGCCATTTTTCAAGTGATTCTAGGGTAAGATGGAGTTTGAAACCTTGATATCCTCAGTTCACATGCTAAGATGCAGTTCTGATATCATGAGCAGGAGCCTTAAAGGTAGACATTAAACACTGACTATGAGATACAACACAACATCTCAGCTTCCACCCACAGGGTCTGCCTGTTAGCCTGAAGAGGTGCAGAAGCTGGGGTTGTTGCAGGATGAAAGAATCATGGAAGATGCCAGGAAAACAAGTGCAAACTTGCACTTTCTGCATTCACAAAGCAGTTTGACATTCATTGACTGGAAGGCATTAGTGTTCATGAATCTGATTGGCAGGTGTATCAGTGCCTTGATGGCTACATGGTTATGTCCATTGTTAGCGGCAAACCCCAATGCTCTCTATGTGTATACTAATCCAACCATTTCAAAATGGCATAGTCTCCTGTGCTCCAGGATAGGATATCCATGAGCTGACTAATAGTGTGTTGAGCAGCTGATTACAAGATGTCATCCAGGCCTGCAGTTAATCCTTGGAACGACCCACAAGTATAAAAATTCAAGGAAACAACAACCTTAATGGCTGCAAGTGAGCGGCTTCCAGAGGGGCTGTGAGGCTTCAGTTCCTTGTGAAACCAGAATGTAAATGCTCTAGGTAATTTGCCTAGCTATGTGTTGGTCTCAGTCGCTTGCAATACTGATGCCCTGTTATTTGCAGGTAGCTAACTTCTTGGCAGTACATGTGATGTCTTGGGCAGTGCCTTCTTCCCCTTGCAGCCTTTCATTGTGCCCTCTTGACCCTGTCCTGGACTGCAGTGTGCATCAGCTGAAGCTCCTCCTTTGATAAATATTAGAATTATCTGTTCCCATTTCCAATCTCTCAGCTGGCACTCATTCATTCGCTGCAACATTCATTCTCTGCTAATTTCAGCCACCCACATGATGTCAGCTGCCCCACCTTCATCTCAGCTATCCCATCAAATCATTGTTCAAAATTCTGAGCTCTCACCAGCAACAATGACAACTCTGGGCTATTGCTTGAGCAACTGAAGTTTACTCTTAATTTCTTATGTGTCTTGACCAGAGCATCCATTAACATTCTATATTACTGCTGTGTTTGCAACTGCTGCACTTGGATGTGTCCCAGACACTGCATTTTCTCCATGTTTCCTCATTAAAAATTTAAAATTGTTCCCCCGAGCTCTTTTAATGAGCTCATCAATGAACTCTACAGTCACTTAATCAGAGACGTGCACAGCACACCCCCACTGCCTTCCCTTTAAAAAATCATATTGTATTCCAGAACTATTAGGACCCAGTGGCACACTTTGGAAACACAATTTCAATGTTCTCCTGTGCTGTGCTCACTCCAGTGCAATTGAATATCCAGCTACGTATATAACATGTATCATAGAGTCATAGAGATGCACAACACAGAAACAGACCCTTCAGTCCAACTTGTCCATGCCGACCAGATATCCTAAATTAATCTCATCTCATTTGCCAGAATTTGGCCCACATCTCTCTAAACCCTTCCTATTCATGTACCTATCCAGATGCCTTTTAAATGTCGTAATTGTACCAGTCTCTGCCTCCTCCTCTGGCAGCTTATTCCACACATGCATCACTCTCTGCATGAAAAAAGTTGCCCCTTATGTCCCTTTAAAATCTTTCCCTTCTCACTTTAAAACCTTGGCTATTCTCCTTATCCAGGCCCTTCATGATTTTATAAACTTCTATAAGGTCACCCTCGGCCTCCAGCACTCCAGGGAAAATAGCCCCAGCCGATTGACCCTCTCCTATAGCTCAAACACTCCAACCCTGGCAACATCCTTGTAAATCTTTTCTGAACTTTTCCAAGTTTCACAATGTCTTTCCTATAGCAGGGAGACAATTGAACTGGCAAAAGATGACTGAGAAGCGTTTAACTTATACTTCTGTTTGTAGCAGATTTAACTTTTGAGAGGAAAGTGTATATTGGGATAGTGAGTTGCCAATTACTTTTAGTGTGTCTGTGGATATTTTAAAGAAAAATGTGATCTGAATTTAGATGGTAAAATAGGGAGGGAGAAACGAATTTCATTAAACTCACTGCTTCAAACAGATAATATACAATTTACAATTGGACAAGGAATTCAACTAAATAGTCAGATTCAAGTTATTTACAAAAATTGGATCCATTATATTCAAAAGAGCTAATTAACACAGCTTATACAGTATCAACAAACTTGTCAAGCATCTTCACCTATTTTTTCTACTGTGAATTTCCTTCAGAATTCCAGATTTTGGTCAAGATAAAAGTAGCATCTGTTTAAAAGGACAGCATAAATTTAAACTTAATTAATAAATAGTAGGTTTTATAACCTTCTTACATACTTTTGACTCTAACATGGAGGTCCTGGCTCTCCAGACATTTGAGAATGTTTATCCTACCCTTAAGATTCAGGCTAATAACACAACTAGGATAACAATGGCATGTGCTATTGGTAATTATTTTCAAATTACCAGAATTCATCCTATTTAGAGGATCTCTGCAGTCTTTGAAAGAGATGAGAGCTTATATGAAGTATGAAGTATAAAACTAATGTATTAAACAATGAAGCAAATAATTTATTGGTGAATGAATAGTTACAGAATTAGAGCAAAAATTCCATTATTTAGGGTTTGGGTCAGGGTTAGGGATAAGGTTTGGGTTAGGGTTTGGGTTTGGATTAGGGTTAGGGTTAGGGTTAGGGTTTGTGTTAGGGTTTGGGTTAGGGTTTGGGTTAGGATTAGGGTTAGGGTTTGGGTTTGGGTTAGAGTTAGGGTTAGGGTTTAGGTTTGGGTTTGTGTTAGGGTTTGGGTTAGGGTTTGGGTTAGGATTAGGGTTAGGGTTTGGGTTTGGGTTTGAGTTAGGGTTAGGGTTTGGGTTAGGATTAGGGTTAGGTTAAGGTTAGGCTTAGGTTGTGGGGACTCCTCCCAACAAAGCCAAGCCTATATTTCTCTGTACTGGAAAATTACATCCTTTAGATGTTCTGATTAAGTTTACTGAAATGTTTACCAAACCGAATCATGATAAACAGGAATATCAACATAGAAAGGTCAAGGTCATGGCTGTTTATCCAGTATTATTCATGGGCCACTGCAAGCCCCTATTGTCTACTTCTTGATTGCTACAATTTCTGCTGTTTCTGTTTCTTGTCAGTGTTTCTCATTCGGAAATGGGAAATCTTCTTTCTTCACACTTCTCAATGAACTGGGGTAATAATTGGTTCTCGCAACTCATCCATAATAAATAAATGAAGTCATTCATTCTATTTGGTGTGCAGCAACCATTGGCCTCAAAAGGTATACTCAATATATTGTATTTCCCTTGCTGATAATTGTTTTTTGGGTCAATATTATAAGAGTACGAGGGGAGAATTCAGTTTGCTTTTCAGTAATTGTTTTGAGGAAAGTATTCAAGAGACAGCCTCAGCACCTTTTTATTACACCTTTACGGTCAATGGAAGCTGTACTCCAGTGCTGTCTCACCAAAGCAATGAGACAGTTTTCCTGAGGCCCCTAAAGAAAGCTTTCCATCATTCTTTAGGATGTGTATTTACATAGTACGACAGTGAGTATTTGAAGTGAATAGCACAGATAAATTTAAAGGATTGTCACACAACATACAAACAATACAAATTAGGAGCAAGGTAAGATATTTAGATCTCAAGCCTGCTCTGCCATTCAATAAGATTGTAACTGATCTGTTTGTGTTTTGAATTCCACATTGCCATTTATCCCCAGCATTTTGCAATTTTCTTGCCCATGTACCTCTGCTGTACAATATTCAATGATCTGTGCCCACCTCCTTCTGAGGCAGAGTTCTAAAGTCGAACAATCCTCCGAGAGAAAACATTCCCCTCATCTCTGTTTTAAATAAATGACTCCTAATTTTTAAACCGTGACCCCTATTTCTAGACTTACCTACAAGAGTGCTTATCCCTTACATGTCCACCTTGTCAAGATCATTCAGGATATTGTAAACTTTAATCAAACTACCTCTTGTTCTTCTAAACTCCAGTGTAAATAAGCCTATCTTGTCCAAACTCTGCTGACAAGACAACCCACTCAGTCCAGGACACTATCTTGTTACCTCATCTGAAATGCCTTCAAGACATTTATATCCTTCCTCGAATAAGGACACATTATCCTCAAATACTGCACACAGTAACTGAGATATGGTCTGACCAATGCTATGCATAACTGAAACATAATATTCTTACTTTTATGCTTCATTCTTCTCATAATGATGCATAGTATGCTATTAGCCTTTCTAATTACTTGCCGTATAGTTTTATTTGTTCATGGGGTGCGAGCATTGCTGGCTGGGTCAGCATTTAATGCACATCCCTAATTGCCCTGAGGACAGTTGAGAGTCAACTACAACGCTGTGAATCTGGAGTCACATCTGGGCCAGACCAGGTAAGAAATGCAAATCTCATTCCATGAAAGATATTAAAGAACCAGATGACCATCAAGATGGTTACCATTTACTAGCTTTTTATTCCAGATGTTTATTGAATTCAAATTTCACCACCTACGATGATGGGATTCAAACCCAAGAATATTAATCTAGGGTATCGGATTACTGGCCCAGTGCCATTACCACGGTGCCACTGCATCTCCTAAATATTATTTTTTTTGTAACTCGTGCACCTGAACATATCAATCCCACTGCAGCTCAGAAGTCTGCAATTGTTCTCCTTTTAAGTAATACTCTGCATTTGTAGTCATTCTGCCAAAGTGATCAATTCACATTTTCCTACATCATATTTGATTTGCCAGATTTTTTTACCCCACTCATTTAACCCATCTATATGAACGTACAATGATATAAAGAATTGAATGTTGGAGGTCTGAAACACACAAAAACAGGAAATGCCAGACCTGCTGAGTTTCTCCAGCAATTTCTGTTTTGGTATATTATCGTACTTCCTTTCTTACCTATCTTGGCATCATTTGCAAATGTAGCTACCATGTCTTTGATTCTTTCATTTAAGTCATTGATATATAAAAGATTGAGGCCTACCACAGACCCATGAGGGGATCCACTCATTACATCCTGCCAATCTGAAAAAGACTAATTTATGCATACCCTCTGTTTACTACCTGCCAGTCAGCCATTTCCTACCCATGCTTACCTGTTATCCTCTTCATCGTGGGCTCCTATTTTGAACCATAGCTTTTTATAAAAAGATTTGACAAATGCGTTGTGGAAATCCAAGTACAGTACAGCAGGAGGCTTCCGTTTATCCACAGTGTATGTTAATCCTCAAAGATTTCCGGTAAATTGGTTAAGCAAGACTTCCCTTTTACAAAACCATGCTGATTTTTCTGAATAACCTTGAGTTTTTATAAGTCTTCAGTCATAACCTGCTTCATGATCAATTAAAACAGTTTGCATGTGAAAGACATGAAACTTACTGTCCTATAGCTTTCTGTTCTCTGTCTCCCTCCCTTCTTGAATAGAAAGGTTATATTTGCTCCTTTCAATTCTGATGAAACCTTCTTAGAATCCAGTGAATTTTGGAAAATTAACACCAACACATCTGATAGCTCATTATTCACCTCTTTTAACTAATCCATCAGGACCTGAAGATATATCAAACAGCAGTTCCATCAAATCACTTAGTGCTGCTTCCATAATGACTATAATTTCACCAAGATCCTTTCTTCCTTCAGTTTCCAGATTTACAGGTATTACTGGGCATTTTTCATATATGCTGTAGAAAACTTTTTAATCATTACATCTGCTATTTCTTTACTATCCACCATATCTCTCCATTCTCACCTTCGAGAAGATCAACATTCACTTTTTTTCTTTTTAGATTCCTAAAGGAGTGCTCACTATCTGTTTTTAAATTTCTGGCTATCTTTCCCTAATGCTTTAATGTACTTGTCCTGATTAAACTTTTAGTCATTCTCTGTTGTTCTTTGTATTCTGACCAATGATCTGACCTGCCACTCATCTTTGTTTAATGATATATATTTTCCTTACATTTGATGCTTCCCTTAATTTCTTTCATTAATCATGGATGGTGGGTTCTCACCTTGGAAATTTTCTTTTCGAGGTCATACTTATTCACTTCAATTTGCTCTATCAATTCATTTCTTTTGTTATGAATGTTACGTGCATTCAGGTACAGAGCATTTCGTTTTTTTTATTTCTTTAATTTTGATTGTTGCTACGTTCTTGGGTTTTATTTCTTTCTGTCCCTTTCTGACTTTCTCTGATCTTCATTTTCTATCTAAGTATTTTGCTTTCTTGTCTCGACTCTATCGCTTGATTTGTTACATTTACCCAAGTGAGATCCCAGAGCTTTGTTTAGTTTGAGGCCGTCTCTATTTTCCTGACATCTAGCACTGTTCAGGTGGAGACCTTCTTATCATTACAGATCCCACTTTTCCCACTATTCATTTCCCACTTACCAAAATCCACTTCTCCCACACCAGTTTTTGAGTCAATCATTTCTCTAACCACATTTATCCTAGCCAATTTACAAGTGGCTCAGTTTGTAAACTAGAGGCCCTGGTTTCTAATTCAACACCTGACTTCGCCTACTCCTTCAGCAGAACGTCTTTCCTAGTTCTACTTATGTTGTTGATCCAAATATGGACCATGACCACTGGATGCCCCTCCCCGGCAATATGACAGCAGGGTAAGTCGCTCCATTCGGAGCTCTACTCTGCTCATCAGTTCTCTTTCTCTTTCTTTCTTTGCCCTTCCTTTTTCTCTCTCCCTGTCGAGTAATTCCATCCACTCCCACCCCTTTTAACTACCAACCTAAGAAGTTGGGAAGGAGCCGGGTTGTGACCAGGAACTATGTGGCGGGAGCTGAACGAGCAGGTTGTGCCCTGCAGCGACTGTGGTTCGAGCGTGGGCCAGCGAGAGTGGGCAGATAAGGCAGCGGCGGTGAGATTGGGCCAGTGAGGCAGCGGCAGCTACAGCAAGCTGGTGAGGCTGGTGAGGCAGCCCAAAGTGCGACGCTGGCGACGACATAGCATGGGTTGGAAAGCCTGGTGCAGGACTCTGTCGGAGCCATGGAGAGGGTTGGAAAGCCTGGAGCAGGACTCTTGTCAGAGCCATGGTGAGGGTTGGAAAGCCTGGTGCAGGACTCTGGCGGAGCCATGGAGAGGGTTGGAAAGCCCGGAGCAGGACTCTGATGGTGCCATGGTGAGGGTTGGAAAGCCTGGTGCAGGACTCTGGCGGAGCCATGGAGAGGGCTGGAAAACTTGGTGCAGGACTGCAGCAGTGGAAAGGAAAGTTGGACTCTCTTAAGTTATCTTTTTTTTCTTATCTTGTTCTAAGTTAATGTGAATGGCACCATGTGTGTACGGCAAATGTACACACTCTTCACTATTTTTTTACATTGAATACATTTGAAAATAAATGATTCAATTCAATTCAATTCAATTGAAGTCAATTCAATTCAAGGTCTTCTCTAGCCCAGAGCAGACATGCCAAACCCTGGCATCAGGCAGATGACACTGCCTCCTGGATGTATGCTCTTTGTGTATGAGCTCAGCAGCAACTGAGATAGAAGGAATAGAGATTTATGTTGACAGTTACATGCAGAATGAGACAATTGCAAACAAGGACTGGTTCGACTAAATGCGTTGTTTCCATACTATATTTTCTATATAATCTAAATATCATTTCCCTATTTCTTCACTATTTTAGAATCTGGAATCCTTCATTCATGTTTTCCTGTTGAAATAAACTCTGTGACAGCTATGATTAACGTTGCTGAAAAGCAGTATTAATCATGGCACTTAAAATAGTCCGATAGCACCACATAATAGGTCAATAAAATACTCACCATGGCACTGAGTGCACAACTCAGCTTTATTTATACATCCAAAGAGCAATGTTGTACCACGAATTTTGCTATTAATATAAACTGCTTTTATGTGAAAAAAGTACCTTGCCTACATGGGTGTAGTGTGAACTTGGCATAACACTGCTATCTGATGCAAGGAACAGGATGTAAAATAAAATCAAATTTGGCTAGTCACCTCTTGCTGTGAGAATTAATTTCCCCATTCCTTTAACTGATTTCTGAAAAAACAGTATATTCACACATATATTTTATTGCACAGAGCAGAACATTTAGATTTGTATACATGATAGTGTCGGTGCCTATGTTAGTGTCAGTGAAGAAATTGAGACATCCTTTTTAGTCTTGTTTTTTGAAGTTAGTTCAATTTGGCTACTGGAATATTGGTGGCCAGAGGGTGAAGGGCATGGGAAAGCAAATGAAAGGTTATTGGGGTGGATGGAAATAGAAACACAGAAACATAGAGAACAAGGGCAGAGTAGGTCATTCAGCTCTCTGGACCTGCTCTGCCATTCAATATGGTCTTAGCTGATCATACAACTCAGTACCACGTTCCAACTTTCTTCCTATACCCTTTGATCCTTTTAGCCTCAGAACACTTTCCTGAAAACATTTGGGGTTTTGGCCCCAACTGTGTTTTGTGGAAGATAGTTTTACTGCTCATCAATCTTTGGGTGAATAAACCTACCCTCATCTCAGGCTTAAATGGCCTACCCTGTATCTTTAAATTACAATCCTTGCTTTGAACTACTTAGTCATTGTGAATACTCTTCTTGCATTCACCCGGTCTAGTCCTGTTAGAATTTTATAGGTTCCTACAAGAACGGTCCTCATTCTTTTAGACTCCGTTGAATATAGCCCTAATTGATTTAGTCTCTCTTCAGACACAAGTTCCGTCATTCCAGGAATCAGTCTGGTAAACCTTTGTTGCATAACCTCCAAGGTAGAACATCCTTCCTCAGATGAGGAGACCAAAACTGCACATAATGCTCCAGGTGTAGTTTCACCAAGTCCTTCTACGAATTCAGCAAGACATGCCTGCTTCTGTACTCAAATCCTCTTGCTCTGAAGGCTATGTACTACATGTCTTCTTCACCGCCTTTGGTACCTACACGCACCTGCTAATGTACAAAGATGCAAAGGTCTCATTGCACCTCTTCGTTACCTAATGCACCTTCATTCAGATAATAACATGCCTTCCTGGTTTTTGCTACCAAAGTGGATAATCTCACATTTATCCACATTGTACTTCATGTGTCATGCATTTACCCACTCATTCAACTTGAACAAATCACACTGAAGCTCACCTTCACCTAGCCTTGCATCTACAGTCTTAGAAATATTACATATAATTATATATAATTCCGGACGAGCCCAAATTTCTTGGGGCAGCCCGGTGGCTCAGTGGTTAGCACTGCTGCCTCACAGCACCAGGGACCTGGGTTTGATTCCAGCCTCAGGCAACTGTCTGTGTGGAGTTTGCACATTCTCCCGATGTCTGCGTGGGTTTCCTCTGGGTGCTCCGGTTTCCTCCCACAAGTCCAAAGATGTGCAGGTTAAGTGGATTGGCCATGCTAAATTGCCCATAGTGTTTAGGAATGTAGAGATTAGGTGGGTTATAGGGGGATGGGTCTGGGTGGGATGCTCCAATGGTCAGTGTGGACTTGTTGGGCTGAAGGGCCTGTTTCCACACTGTAGGGATTCTATGATTCTATGATAATTCCCTCATCAAAGCCATTAAGATATATTGTGAATAGCTGGAGTTCAAGAACTGATCCCTATGGTGTCCCACAGCCACTACCTGCCACTTGGAAAAAGACCCATTTATTTCAACTCTTTGTTTCCTGTCTGCCAACCATTTCTGTGTTCATATCAGTACATTACCCCAATTCCCATGTACTTTAATTTTACATACTAATCTCTAATGCAGGACCTTATCTAATAATGAATGAAATGTGGAATAATCAGATCAGCTATGATTTTAATGAATATCAGAGCAGGCTTGAGGGGCCAAATGTCCTACTCCTGCTTCTAAATTGTATGTTTGTACATATATTCACCTAAGATTGGGTCTGTCAATGGGAACCACAGATTCTATTAGTTGACAGCTGACATCTATGTAATTGTGGCCTAGCTCCTATGTATGAGATACTGGTGATGATTAGCTGGTATCCTGATCCTAGCTGTTTACTTCGAATTAGGAAATTGCACAATATATTTGTGCTCCTGTCCTTGTATCATCACATAGAAAGGCCTCTTGGAGGGAGGATGCGGGATTATATTGTGTTTCCAGAAGTTCATTGAACATGATTGTCAATCTTCAATTTTCATTTATATTGTATCTTGAATTTTGTACACATTAGTACAAGGGATTTTAGCAGGGATCAGTTCATTATTCTCCATTTATTCAATCTGAGAATGAAGCTCAGCCAGACCATTCAAAGGACAAGCCACTCCTAATATAAAGTTCTCTACTGCACTCCTATAATATCCGTTCACTCCAACCTGATAAAAGGGCAGTTATTGCATACGTTATTTCTTATTCCCTACTGTAATCATCCTTCTTTAGTCATTTATAGTGAGAATGCCAACTTGGCATGCCAAGTTGCAGCATGCTGCTATGCAGAGGGACCTGGGTGTCCTTGTGCATGAATCACAGAAGGTAGGTTTGCAGGTACAACAAGTAATTAGGAAGGCAAATGGAATTTTGTCCTTCATTGCTAAAGGGATTGAAATTAAAAGCAGAGAGGTTATGTCGCAGCTGTACAAGGTGCTGGTGAGGCCACACCTGGAGTACTGTGTGC
The DNA here is from genome assembly GCF_021869965.1 of Rhincodon typus. Lineage (NCBI taxonomy): Eukaryota > Metazoa > Chordata > Chondrichthyes > Orectolobiformes > Rhincodontidae > Rhincodon > Rhincodon typus. The sequence goes on from NC_063347.1 coordinate 38,275,026, forward strand.
AGTTTTGGTCTCCTTACTTGAGAAAGGACGTATTGGCACTGGAGGGGGTGCAAAGAAGGTTCACTAGGTTGATTCCGGAGTTGAGGGCGTTGGCTTATGAGGAGAGACTGAGTAGATTGGGATTATATTCATTGGAATTCAGAAGATTGAGGGGGGATCTGATAGAAACATATAAAATTATGAAGGAAATAGGTAAGATAGAAGTAGAGAGGATGTTTCCACTGGCAGGTGAAGCTAGGACAAGAGGGCATAGCCTCAAGATTAGAAGGAGCAGATTTAGGACTGAATTGAGAAGGAATTTCTTCACCCAGAGGGTTGTTAATCTATGGAATTCCTTGCCCAGTGAAGTAGTTGAGGCTACTTCAGTAAACGTTTTTAAAAAAAAGGTAGATTTTTTTTGAACAATAAAGGAGTTAAGGGATACGGTGAGAATGCGGATAAGTGGATCTGAGTCCACGAAAAGATCAGCCATGATCTTATTGAATGGCGGAGCAGGCTCGAAGGGCCAGACGGCCTACTCCTGCTCCTAGTTCTTATGTTCTTATGTTCTTGACACCCCCTTTTGAAAGGACTTTTGGTACATATTTAAGTCAATTATAAGATAGACTTTAAATACTCATGCTGATTTGCTGCAAGACACAGTAAGTGAGGTGTTTTCTTGCTGACCATTTGATAATGCCAATGCTCCTGTCCTCTACATTCTACCTCTGCACAGAATAATTCATTCCTGCTTTCACTGTGAAAAACTGCTGTCAGTTGTTAGAAGCTGAGGTTTCCCAAGAAGCAATAAACTTGTTGCACATTTTCAAAAAAAAAGACACATATATTTGGTTCAATCCGGATATCATCAGAATACACAATTACAATGAGGCACAAAGACTTTGACTGTGAAACAACTGGAGCCATCAATGGCTCAGCTATCTTGCCATTCGGACTTTGCAAGTTAATAGAGTACCTCCACATTCTTGGACTCCAGACAGTTTCTAGCCAGAACCTTACTGTTCATATTAATAGGAATTTATGAGTAAAAGTAATGAACTCCTTGGATTAGGTTCAAGATCAGAAGACAAGCAATGAATTATTTGAACTAATGTTAAAAATAAATTTGACAGTTTTCTGTGTTCAATCAAGCTTTTTTATGTGTCTTAACAACTTAAACTGTGTGGGCAGAAAGTGCAATATTCTCATTTTCATAAGTTTCAAATTAATTGCAATATGAGGTCAATTAGGCTCCCAATTTTCTTAGACTAGCTGACATGTAAGAATAACTTGATCCATAGTTACTTTAAGATGTTGCTTAATGATAGTCTTTACTCACAGCTCTGTTCATTATACTGTCTCTGATCAGCAACACCCCATTAACAGTCGGTATTAATAGTAAATTATATTAATATTTATTGTTTCAAGTAAAATGCTTGCACTGTATGATAATGATTTATTCTGTGTAACAGACATTATTTCAAAACACTATTATGATTAAACATAATCTTTAAAGACAATCATTATTTGGTCAAAAGTATTTGTGCAGCTTTCTAAAAATAGTTATGCTTCAGAAATGCAATTCTTATAAAGAGCTTTGGATTATTGGCCAAGGCACAGACTTGTGGCTTTGAGTTGGGTTGGGATGGGGAACATTTGCTTGTAATCACAGGAGGAAGAACGAGAAAGGTCATTTCAAGTTGGAGAGTGTGATGTCTGCAATTGTGTAGGGATAAGAGAAAGGTTATGTTCGACAGAAGGGAGACACAAGGCATACCCACTCCTCTTGGCCCACAAGGAATTCTGGAAAACCTGTTTCTTAGAACTGAGGGCATCCACGTTCATTTTGCTAATGGGTCCCTGAGGCCTGGAAATCTTGTTCAGCAACTGTACAATTGAATTCAGGCTCCCAATTGTATTGGGTGACCCTTGCTTCAACTTGTTAATGTAGATGGAACACTTGCACAGTATTTTATCAGTCAACATAAAAATGGCAGTATTTGCATAAATTTTGGGTTTGACACTTTCATTTCTTCAGAACTCCAATATGTGGATGTCAACATCAAAGCTTCGACGATTAATTTTAACTCCCTCCACCCAGCTGGACAGGAATAGTGAACAGGATAGGATAAACCTGCAGAAGTTATTTTCTGGCAAGGATCTTGGAGATTGATTTCAATTTCAAAGACCCCGTATGATGAAGCCAATGTCAGCACAATATGATGTTAATAACCTCAGGAAAGGGAACCTATTTGGTGTCGCATCCATTAGTGTAGTCTGAAAGGGTGAAAAAACAAAATGTAATTAGACAGGGTAAGTAATATTTATACTTATTGACCTAAGAAAGAGTGGACATGCTCTTCAAGGTATCCTTTTGGATTTCCTTGTCCAACTCCTCCATGTACCAGCATCATTTTGGAACCATCACCACCATTTGGTGCTGAGCTTATACCAGGAAATGTTCCTGAGGGTCTGCTGCAGCAATTGGCTCTCCTCCCAGATACTCCCCATCAGCCTTGACATTCTCGTCAGCTGTGGGCATGAGAATAATTTCAGTCATTAAAACGAAAATTAGCTGCTAAAATCACACAAACTTCACAATATAGGTATAGAATAACAACCTTGCTGCTTCCAGTGCTAATATTGAAGCTTTCACTTTAACAGCTCTTTTCATCACTGTTTCCGCGGGGAAACCTGGATAATAGGCCTGAGTGCTGATGTGAGGCTAGGCCCAATAACCATCAGATACAGGGGTAAAATGCTTTCAGCTGAACCAAGCTGACTTACAAATAATTAACTGTAGTGTGGGTGAGTCATATAGAAATTGAGACGAGCTGAGGATATTGAAGGCATATGGAGCGTTGCAGTTATATAAGTTTGTACATTACTCATTATGTAGAATTTTATTCATCTGCTAAATCTGAGGGTGAGGCACCCAGAAAACAGATCTATAAATATTTAATTTGGTACATTGATTAACATAATTGAACTGATTTTATATATTATTCTTATTCTTTAAAGTCATACAGTCATATAGCACAGAAACAGACCACTCAGTCCAACCTGTCCATGCCTACCAAGTTTCTTGAACTGAACTAGTCCCATTTGCCAGTGTTTGGCCCATATCCCTCTAAACCTTTCCCATTCATGTACCTGTCCAAATGTCTTTTAAATGTTGTAATTGTACTAATCTCTACCACTTCCTCTGGCACCATTCCATATACACGCCATCCTCTGTGTGAAAACATTGCCCCTCAGGTCCTTTTTAAATCTTTCCCCTTTCACCTTAAACATATGTCCTCTAGTTTTGGACTCCCCTACCCTGGTGAGAAGACCTTGGCTATTCACCTTATCTATGCCCCTCATGATTTTATAAGCCTCTGTAAGATCACCTCTCAGCTTTTTGCGCTCCAGTGAAAATAATTCCAGCCTATCCAGACTCTCCTTACAACTCAAATCCTTCAACATTCTTGTAAATATTTTCCGCATCCTTTCCAGTTTAATAACATCCTTCCTATAGCAGGGTAACCAGAACTGTGTACAGCACTCCAAAAGTGGCCTCACCAATGTCCTGTACAACCGCAACATGATGTCTCAACTCCTTTACTCAATGCTCTGACCAATGAAGGCAAGCATGTTAAACGACTTCTTCACCACCCTGTCTACCTGTGACACCACTTTGAAAGTACCTATGCCGCTGGGTCTCTCTGTTTGACAATACTCCCCAGGGCCCGACCATTAACTGTGTATGTCCTACCCTGGTTTGTCTTAACAAAATGCATCACCTCCCAATTATCTAAATAAAACTCAATCAGCTGCTCCTTGGCCCGTTGCTCCAGTTGATCAAGATCTCATTGTACTCTCAGATAACCTTCTTTGCTGCTCACTCTACCCCGAATTTTGTATCATCCACAAAATTACTAACCACGCCTCCTATATTCTCATTAAAATCATTTATACAAATGACAAGCAACACTAGACCCAGCACTGAGCCTTGCGACACAGCCTTCCAGTTCAAACAAAAACCCTCTACCATCACCCTCTGTTTCCCACTATCAAGCCAATTTTGTGTCCAACTGGCTAGCTTTCCCCAGATCCCATATTATCTAACGTTATTGACCAGTCTAATATGCAGAACCATGTAGACAACGTCTACTGCTCTGCCTTCATCTATCTTCTTTGTCACAACTTCACAAAACTCAATTAACTCAATATAGCTTCCCACAATGTCCTGGGATAGACCTGATCAGGTCCTGGAGATTTATCTACTGTCATGCAATTTAACACCTCCAGCATCTCCTCTTCTGTAATGTGGACTCTTTTCAAGACATCACTATTTATTTCCCCAAGATCCCTAGCTTTCACGTCTTTTTTCCACAGTAAATACTAACACAAAATATTCATTTAGTATCTCGCCTATCTTCTGTAGTTCTACACGTAGGTGACCTCGTTGATTTTTAAGGGGCCTTATTCTCTCCCTAGTTACTCTTTTGCCCTTAATGTCATTGTAGAATCTCTTTGGATTCTCCTTAACCTTATCTGCCAAAGTTATCTCATGTCCCTCTTTTGCCCCTCTGATTTTCCTCTTAAGTGTACTCCTATACTCAAATACTCCTCAAGGGATTCACTTGATCCCAGATGTGTATTTTTGACATATGTCTTGTTTGGCCCACCATGTCTATGTCGACGAACAAACACCATACTACATTAATCTCATTTACCTGCACTTGTTCCATAGCCTACTTTGCCCTGGCAATTTAAGTATTCATCCAGGTGCTTCTTAAATGTTGCAAGAGTCGTGCCTCCACCACCCTCTCAGGCTTCATGTTCAATTTATGACCACACCCTTTGGGTGAAAAGTTTTTTCCTCAGATGTCCTCTAAACCACTTTCTCCTCACCTTAAACTTACACCCTTTTGTCTTAGAAATGTCTGCAATGATGAAAAGATTTTCATGATTTATTCTGTTTATGCCTCTCATAATTTTGTGTACCTCAAACAGATCGCCCCTCAGCTCCTCTGCTCCAAAGAAAACAAACCCAGCCAATATAACCTCTCCCCATAACTGAGACTTTTCATTCCAGGCAACATCCTGGTGAACCTTCTCTGCACCCTTTCCAGTGCAATCACGTCCTTCCGATAGTGCAGTGACCAGAACTGCACACAGCATTCCATGTGAGATTTTTTAGTTCCCATTTAAAATTGCTTTACCAAAAGGAATCTATTGATGTGTCATTAGCTGTCAATAGGAAATTAACAATTTTAGTTTCCTTCGGTTTCACTTCCGCTAGAATGCCAAGAACTTTGCGCTTTGTATTGTGGTCATTGCTTTGGTTTCTGATTTCACCCCAATAGTTCTTTTAGTTACGATATTTATGTGACTAGTTCAGTTCAGTTTCTGGTCAATGTTAATAGGATGTTGACAGTGGGGTATTCAGCAATGGCATTACAATTAAATGTCTGGGGACAATGGTTAGATTCTCCCCTGTTGGAGAGGATTGTGGTCTGTCATTTGTGTTGTCCAAATGTCACTTGCCACTTGTCAGCCAAGGCCTGTCATTCAGACGTTATTTGGGTCTTGTTGTATTTGAACAAGGACTGCTTCAGTATTTGAGGAGTCATGCATGGTGCCGAACATTGTACAATCATCAGCGAACATCCTCACTTCTGATCTTATAACCATAGATCATTGATTAAGCACCTGAAGGTAGTTGGGTCGAGGACACTGCCAGAAGAAATCCTGCTGAGATGTTCTGGAACTGAGATGACTGACCTCTAACAACCACAACCCACCTTTCTTTGCAGATTTATCCATGATTCCCATTTATTCCAGTTTTAGTAGGGCTCCTTAAAGCGACCTTCAGTCAAATGTGGCCTTGATGTTAGGGGGACTCATTCTCACATCACCTCTGCAATTCATCTCTTTTGTCCATGTTTGAATCAAGACTGTAATGAGGTCAGAGCCTGAATGGTCTTGGTAGAACGCAAACTGAGCATCAATGAACATGTTATTGCTAAGCATATGCTGCTACATAGCATTGTTGGTGACTCTTTCAATCATTCTATTGATTATAGAGACCAGACTGATGGGGTAGTATTTGGCTGGGCTGGTTTTTTCTTTCTTGTCTGCAGGATATACCTGAACAATTTTCACATTTTCGGGTTGATGCATGTGTTATAGTTGTACTTGAACAGCTTGGCTGGGGGAGTAACAAGTTCTGAAGCACAAATATTCAGTACTGTTGCTGGAATGTCGTCAGGGCTCATAGCCTTTTCAGTATGCAGTGCATTCAGACATTTCTTGATATCAAGTGGAATGAATTAAATTGGTTGAAGACCAGTGTCTGTGACATTGGGGGCCTCTGGACTATACCGAGATGGATCATTCACTTCGCATTTCTGGCTGAAGATTGATACAAATCCTTCAACCTTATCTTTTGTATTAATGTGTTGGGCTCCCTTGCCATTGAGGATGGAAATATTTGCAGGGCCTAATTCTCCTGTTAGTTGTTCAATTCTCCAGAAGCATTCACAACTGGACATGGTGGATCTACAGAGCTTAGTTCTGAGCCATTGGGTGTGGAATTGCTTGGGCCTGTTCATCACTTGATGCTTGAGTTGATTAGCACACAAGCCATCTTGTGTTGTCTTTACTCGGTTGACACCTCATTTTTAAGTGTGCCTGTTGCTGCTCCCGGCATGTCTTCCTGCACTTTTCATTGCTCCAGGGTTAATTCCCTGGTTTGTTGGTAACGGTAGAGTAGGGGGTTATGCTAGACCATAAGGTTGCTGATTGTGTTAGAGAATGATTCTGCTGCTGATGATTACCCCCAGCACCTCATGAGTGCCCAATCTTCAGTTACTAGATGTGTTTGAAATCTATCCCATTTAGCACGGTGTTAGTGTCAAACAACGTGATGGAGGATACCCTCAATGTGCAAACATGACTTTGTCTCCACGGGGATTATGAGGTCATTACTCTTACTGATATTGTCAAAGAATAAATAACAGTACAGGACAGGAACAGGTTCTATGTCCACCATGACTGCACTGACACATGATGCCTTTCTAAACTGAAAACATTTTGCTTCTTTACAGTCTGTATTCCATTATTCCCTGCCTATTCATCTATCTGTCAAGATATCTCTTAAACATAGCTTTGTATTTGTTTCTACCACCTCGCCTGACAACATATTCCAGGCACTCATCACCCTCTGTGTAAAAAAAAGTTGCCACTCACAACTCCTTTAAACTTTCCCCCTTTTACATTAAAACTATGTGCCCTACTAATTGACATTTCTACTCATGGAAAAAGACTCCGACTATCCATTCTATCCATACTTCTCACATTTTTTGTGACAAATTTTGTATCAGCTCTCAGTCTCCGACATTCAAGTGAATACAAATCATGTTTGTCCAAACTCTCCTCATAGCTAAAACTCTCCAAACCAGGCAACATCCTGGTAAGCCATTTCTGTACCCTCCCCAAAGCCTTCACATCTTTGTGATAGTGTGGTGACCAGAACAGTACACAATATTCCAAATGTGGCCTTACTAAAGTTCTGTACAGTTGCAATATGACTTGCCAATTTTCATACTCTGTGCCCCAGTTGATAAAAGCAAGCATGCCATAAGACTTCTTGACCACATTATCCACATGTGTTGCCATTTTCAGGGAACTGTGGACCTGTATGCCAAGATCTGTGTGTATGTTAATACGTCTAAGGGCTCTGCCCTTTAATGTATACCTTACTCCTGCATTAGACCTTCCGAAATGCATCACCTCACATTTGTCTGAATTAAATTCCATTTTACATTTCTCCACCCAAGTCTATGGACAGTTTACATCCTACTGTATCCTCTGGCAATCCTCCACACTATCTGCAGCTGCTCCAATCTTTGTGTCATCTGCAAACTTATTAATCAGAACATCTACATTCTCTTCCAAAACCATTTCTATGTATTACAAACAACAGAGGTCCCGACAATGATCCCCGTGAAACACCACAGGTCACAGATCTCCAATCTGAAAAACATCTTTCCATTTCTACTCTCTGTCTTCAATGACTAAGCCAGTTCTGTATCCAGTTTACCAGCTCACTGCAAATTCCATGTGATTTCATGTTCTGTTTGAGCCCAATATGTGGGAACTTGTCAAAGACTGTGCTAAAATTTATATAGACAACACCTACTGCCCTGCCCTCATCAATCATTTTTGTTTCTTCTCAAAAAACTCAATCAAGTTTGTGAGACATGGCCTGCCTTGCAAAAAGCCATGCAGCCTATGAGTCCCTATTTTTCCAAATGCGAGCAAATCCTGTCCCTAAGAATTTTCTCCAATAATTTCCCCACTGCTAATGTAAGGTCTGTAATTTCCCAGATTATCCCTGTTGCCCCTCTTAAACAAAGGAACAACATTGGCTATTCCCTAGTCCTATGGAACCTCTCCTGTGAATATACTGGATACAGAGATTTCATAAAAGACCCCAGTAATTTCCTCTCTCTCTGCTCCCTCAGTATTCTGGGATAGATACCATCAGATCCTGAGGTCTTGTCCAGCTTAATGTTTTTAAACATCCCTCATGTCCTTGTTTTTTATATCAGCATGATGCTGCTGTGACAGTCAGATTGGTGATGATGAGGCAAGTTTGTTTCTTCCCCTTATTGGTTCCTTCACCACCAGCCACAGACTCAGTATAGCAGCTGTATCCTTCAGGATTCGACCAGCTTGATCAGTAATACTGCTGCTGAGCCACTGCTGGTAATGGACATTGAAGTGTCCTAGAGTATGTTCTGCACTCTTATTATCTTTAGGGCTTCCTGCAAATGGTGTTCAATTGATTCACTAAAAAGTTCCTCAAAAATTGAATTAACCCCTACCCTTTATAAATCCAATAGCCTTCGCTAATCCATTCAAATTTTTCTAAGTACTCTTTCTCGATAATAGATTTGAATAATTGTACCATAACAGATATTAAACTAATATGTTTGTAATTTTGTGGTTTTTCTCCATCTTAGATTTTTCAAGCAATGGAGCTATATTTTCCAATTTCTAACCAAAAGGGATAATTTCTGGATCCAGGGTTCTTTGAAAGAGTATGGTATAGAATCTGTAATTTTCTTACCGACTTTGTTCAAAGTAGTTTGGTGAGTGGCTAAGTAAAAGGCACATTTCACAACTGCATCACAAAACCTTGTTAACCTCAAAGTGAATTACTGAACAGAAACTCTCATCATTCAACAAATGCTAACGCTGGAAATCTGAAACAAGCATGGGGGATGCCAGACAAACTCAGTGGGTCTGTCAGCATCTGTGGAGAGAGACAGACAGAATTAAGAAGTCAGAACTTCAGAAACAGAAGTCATACCAGACTCAAAACATTAACCTGTGTTTCTCTCTCTCTCTACAAATGCTGCCAAACCTGCTGAATTTCCCTAGCATTCTGTGCATTTGTTCCTCCACACACAATGTTCAAAAACAGCAAACCAGGTATACTTTAAAATAAAAGTTCTTTTTGCTACAGATCTATTGAACAAATGAACAAATGAAAAAGTACAGCACAGGAACAGGCCCTTCGGCCCTCCAAGCCTGTGCCAACCATCATGCCCTAATTAATCTAAAGACAAAGCTGCCATTTTTCGATCCGTACACCTCTATTCTCTCCCTATTCATATAGCCATCTTGGTGCCTCTCAAATGTCTTCAATGTGCCTGCTTCCACCACCTCTTCTGGTAGTGCATTCCAGGCTGCTACCACTCTGCGTGAAAAACTTCTCTCGCATATCTCCCTTAAACTTTCCCCCTCTGACCTTGAAGCTGTGCCCCTTGTAATTGAAACTTCAAACCTGGGGAAAAAAGCCTCTGACTATCCACCCTATCTATGTCTCTCATAATTTTGTAGACCTCTATCAGGTCTCCTCTCAGCCACCATCTTTCCAGTGAAAACAATCCTAGGCTTTTTAACTTTCCTCATAGTCAATGCCCTGGAGATCAGGCAACATCTTGGTGAACCTTCTCTGTAGTGTCTCCAAAGTTTCCACATCCTTCTGGTAATGTGGCGACAAAAACTTCACACAGTATTCCAAATGTGGCCAAACAAGGGTTTTATATAGCTGCAACACGGTTTGCCAACTCTTGTACTCTATGCCCTGGGCGATGAAGGCAGGCATGCCACATGCCTTCTTAATCACCTTGGTTACCGGTGTTGCCACTTTCAGGTAACTGCGGACCTGCACGCCCAGATCCATTTGAATGTTAGTGTTCCTAAGGGGTCTGCCATTTACAATATAATTCAGTCCTAAATTTGATCCTCCAAAATGCACCATCTGCCATTTCTGTGCCCAAGTCGCCAATCTATCTTTGTCCTGTTGTATACTTTCACAATCATTATCACTATCAGCAACTCCACCAACCTTTGTGTCATCAGCAAACCTGCTTATCAGACCACCCACATTTTCCTCCAGGTCATTTATATATGCTGCAAGCAACAAAGGACCTAGGACTGACCCCTGTGGAACACCACTAGTTACCGGACTCCATTCTGAAAAACATCCTTCCATCACTACCCTCTGTCTTCTATAACCATGCCAGTTTTCTATCCATCTAGCCAGGCCACCCCAAATCCCTTGTGATTTTAGTTTTTATACCAACCTGCCATGTGGGACTTTATCAAATGCCATACTAAAGTCTATATAAACTACAACCACAGCCTTTCCCTCATCAATTATCCTCATTACCTCTTCAAAAAATTCAATCAGTTTGGTGAGACACGTTTGTTGTTTGCATCTTGTTTATTGTGACAAGTCAATTCAAATACAACAAATAGCACACGGTTTATGGTAAAAGTGTCTAATTATCAAGAAAACATGGAGATTATAAACAATATTTCCAAAAATGTGGTAAAATTATACATAAAATAATTGTTTTATTAATTACAGTTGAATCTTAACAGTCTTCCTCACAAGCTTCTTGTTTTATTCATCTTAACCTTGTGCCAAATGCCTTACTGTGTCAGGATGACAAGAGTCTGATATACTTCTTTCATTTCCAAAACGTAGATGTTACATTTGCGTTGATAAGCGTAAGATTTATAGTAAGTAAAATGAGTACTGCAGTTGACAAATCTGCAACAGTATTGTTCTTGAAGTTGAAATCTTTTTGTCATTCAGTTGTATTGCAGAAGAGCTTATGGGCACACATTCCAAGAGGTTTCAAGTAACCAGTTCACTCACTGAACTCTACACAAAATCTCTTTCGCCACTGGTGGTTTGTTGTGCATCTAACTTAAAGTGCTGATACTTTCTTTTCATATGATGGTGGAAGGGATGGGTAGCTGTTTTCTGAGACCCAGGATTTGGAGATCTGGTATGATCTCAGAAAGTTTACTGTGTAAGTTAGATCATTGTTTCTCTATATTGCTGGTAAATTTCTTGAGAAACTAACCACTTGAAACATTCATTTGTTCAGTAATTTACCCTAAAACCACAGAAGTGAATTCCCTATAGCTCCTGGCTTCAAAGCCTGATCAAATTTTAAGGCTAATACTAAGTCATTCTAGGTAAATACCATGATTATTTTAATGTTAAAGGAGCAGGTGTATCAGATTTTTATATTTGAACTTCCATATCCCTGTCTTAGATCTATTACAAAAAGCTTTCTCGGCCCATCTGACATATTATTACTCTTAAGCTGCTCATACACCAATGGAATTTAGTTCAGTTCCTGGGAGACCAGTATCTGTGAGTTGGATCCTAATGTTTACATTGATACATCCGTCTCCTTTATTCAGCAGCGGACTCAGAGGTCTCAGTTCTACTGCAAGCTTCAGGTTCTTGGCATCGGAATCAAATAGGGGTCCTGATTCTGGACTTGCCAAAAGATGGATGGATGAGGTGGTGCTAGGTGCTACGGAGGCTGGTCAGAAATTGAGAAATTGCCTAAAATCGAGACACCTTTGGAGATGAAAATTAAAAGCAAACATTCAAAGGGGCCAAGCAAGAAGACCCCTCTATCAGATGGAATTCCCTTTGACATGACCCACTTCCACTTGAGGAGTTAACCTCCCTGCCCACAACCTGTTCTTTCAGGGTGGGCTCTTTCATTTTGATGATTTCCCTAGGCTGCAACAGGGAGACCATCTCTCTGAAATTGGTGGCCTCTGCACATGGCAAGGAACTGACAAAATGCCGGTGAGTGTGAAATTGCTGCCCTAGCTCTGAAGAAGGGTCCCAAAGTATTAAATCTGCTTTCTCTCCACAGAGACTGCCAGATCTGCTGAATTTCTCCACAATTTCAGTTTTTGTTTCAGATTTCCTGTATCTGCTGTTTTTTGATTCTTATTTGGGGCCTTGATTATTTGAATTAGCTATCCTGTACAGCACCAGGATTAACATCAGAAGAATGTATAATGATGTAATGGTAATGTCGAAGACACCTTGTTACAGGCAAGAAGAGGTGAATTGAATTATTTTGTTTTCCTCCTCTTCTTTCCATAAGCCAAACTCAGGGAATGATTGTCATGTACCACGGGGTAAAAGCTCAAACATGCAAACGTTATGTAGTGATCTGAATGAGGGCCATTGACTGCAGGATCCTTGATTGGGATTGTTAACCTGGGCCAGTTAGGGACCTCTGGCTGACAGATATAAATAGGGGATTCAGAGAATCTCCTCATAATAGGGACTGGCTCTGAGCTTGCAGGTCAGAACACATGTAGTGTGCACGTGTAAATAAAGGGTGACTTGGTGACAGGATACTAGCCTCCGTGCAATTATTTCACATTATTCATGTGATTTTTCTCTAAGTCCAGAAAGTCTATGACCAGTGCATGCTCTTTCCATTATAATTTGAGTCCTTGTGGGTGCCATTGTCTGGGGTTGTAGATTTTCCTTTAAAGCTGTTGAAGGTTCAGTGAGTGGAGATTGGTATCCATTTTTCCAGTGGATCTAAGGTTCATTCTAGCATTAGATTTTGGAGAGATTGAGGCTAAAAGTTGGCTTAGCTGAGTCTAAAGTCTGTTATTTTCATAGCTAGTCCTGCAACGTTAACAGTAATCTGGCTTTTCCCAGTCTGCCATGTTAATGTTGGAGTGTATCTTTGCCAGACTGAAGCAGTGGTTTTAACATCTCCAGAGGCAAACTGGTGCAGTGGCAGGGGTTGGGGCTGGGGGCAGTGATGGTATCAGTTGGTCATATGACCCATGAGCCTGGATGGAACAGTTTCACTAATGAGGAACATCATGTTTTGGGTCTTGATCATCGTTGTGTGTTTGGGGTCTAACTGTACTCAGTCTCCAAAACATAGTGCTGCTGGGATCCATAGAAACTTCTGGAAGACTTCTATTTATAGCTTAATCTATACACACATTCTTTCAGCACTAGGTTAGAGCTTCTCCTCCCTGCCAGTCTTCTCTAATTGCTTGTGTGTTTCATGCCCACTAGGCATGAAGAGAGATCACAAATTGTTTTTAAAAAGCTGTTCTTTCTTGTTTAAATATTAAAACAAATATTACTGAACTAAACCATTCCACTAACTGATTTATATGATGCTAATTGACCATAATTTCTGGAATGTTCAATTCAGAAATACCAGGACAGATCTCAGACATCAACATTTCATTGTGAGAGGATAGAACTCGAAAGCCAAACTCGTTTAATGATCGCTGTGGCCAGTTTGTTTTAATTCATCATAGCACATCATCATATTCAAAGCCTTTATTTATTAAATATTAACACACATCTCATAAAACAGCAAGTAATCCTCTGCAGACCATTGGCTTACACAGTTGGAAAGGTCTGCATTGAAAAATTCATTCTACACACAAGATAGCCACAGTAAGAGGTGATGCATCATAAATATAATAAAAGAGAGGTCACGTTGAGTCCCCAAATGTTCCTTTGGCAGACAGAAACAACAACTGATATTTATATAGTACCTTTAATGCAATAAAATGTTCCAAGTTGCTAAACAGAAGTGTTGTAAAATATATATGATACTGAGTCATATAAGGACATATTAGGTCAGATGTTCAGAAGAAAGAAAAAGACTTGCACTTAGTTTTTCACAACCTCCAGAAGTTTCCAAGTGTTTTACAGTGAATTAATCACTTTTGGTTATTTTCTGTCATGATGGGGAAACTCTCCAGCCAATTTTCAGGCAAGAAATGACCACAAGTATCAATGACCAAAAAAATCAATTTGTGTGATGTTGATTGAGGAACAAATATATGACTAGCACTTGGCGATTACTCCCCTGGATTTCTATGACATACAACCATTGTATCTTTTATGTCCACCTCAGAGAACAGACAGGACTTGGTTTAACAGCTCATCCAAAAGACTTTACTTATGGCACCAATTGGAAGCCAATCGAGGTAGATGGGGGCTCAGTATAACATCTCATCTGCAAACAGCAACACAAACCTTGCAGTACTCTCTCAATATAGCACTGATGGCTTTGACTTTTGTGCTCAAATCCTGAATGGAACTTAAACTCAACAGCTTGCTGTCAGGGGTGAGGGCTACTTTCTGATCTATTGTTGCCAATTGAGTTTTATGTTTTGTTCAGAATGTTTGGGGAAGGTATCATAGAGCTAAAAGTTTAAACAACTGGAGGTGCCAGTGGAGAAGCAATTAAATCAGGGATGTAAAAGAAGCTAGAAATAGATGTATGCACATTACTTGGAGGATTGTGGAGCTGGAACTTACAGAGACAGAGTACACGACTATGGAAAGATTTGTAAACAGGAATGAGAATTTTAAAATCAAGATGTTGCTTGAATTGGAGCCAATGTAGGTCAGGAAACACAGAAGTAACAGACAAATATAAAGTATTTATAAAGGCATGGGCTGCAGGATTTTGGATGACATCAAGCTTATGTTAGGTTGAATATGGGACACCAACCAAGAGTACGTGAGAACAATAAAGTCTAAAAGTGACAAGTCATGAATAGGGTTTTCAGCAACAGATGATCTGAGTCAGGGTTGAAGTTTAGAAATATTATGGAGGTAGAATTAGGCAATCTTTGTACCAACAAGGACCAAACACATTCAACAAGTTTGCTTTCCTCAAATCTACTTCAAATTAACAATTAATTTTGTCTAGAAACAAGGGTGAGGCTTGTTATGAAATTGTAAAATAGTCACAATGATAGGAACAGTGTGAAAGATTTCTGAATAGTCAGTTGCAGTTAGTTAATTAGAAGCAAAGGAAGCAGAAGGTTGCTAACTTCAGCTATTAATCAGTCAGGTACTTAGGAGAAGGGAGAGGAAAGCCCATTCTGAAAAGGGTTCTGATGTTGCAGGCTTAGAGCATTTAGTATCCAGTAAAGTCTGGGAGCCACTAGGTGTCACTAAGTCTTTGGTTTTGGCTCATCAAAAGCCCTAGGAACCAAGGGGCTCAGAGGAAGCTTAGGCACTTGAGAATGGAGGTTATGAAAGCCTACAAGCAGCTTGATGTTGCTGAGGAAGATTGAAGCTTGAAGAAATCCAGAGGCAGTACCAGCTTGGTGAAGCTATATGTCTGTGGAAAAGCTAGAATTGTACCTCTGAGTAGGTGCTGGCAAGCAGTTTCCAGAATTTAGGTTAAAAGGACATGAGCAGTATTTAAGGCAACCCATGATGGATCAGTTTTGAGGCAGATGTGCAACTATTGCTCAAAAGTGAAGAAACCCTTCAAAATTTTAATGAGATTTGGTTTTCTACGGTAACAGCAATGTCCTGTGGTTGCTAAGAAATCTGTAGGATTTGTCCTGATCACATTTCTTATTTAATATGCCCTGTGGGTGTTTGACCATAGTTTGCCTGTTACCCTCGTATACAACGTATTGATTCTGGATATCAGAATATAAATTACATGTAGATTTTATTTTGTTTTGTTTTTCTAACTTTGTATAGTAAAGTTCCTTTTGCCTGTTCAAAAGTCTGAAATCTGGTAGATTCACTTCCATAGGGATCCTATTTTAAAACTTTTCCAAATTTATCAACACTAAAATCTCAACCAACTTTATTCCTTGCCATTTCAACAATAATGGCATAACAGTGCACAAGAATGAAATTTCAGACAGACCAGGATACACAACAGAATTCTTTTTGGAGACAATGATATGACACACCAGATAATCGGTTCTATTGAAGCTCTACTGAAGTCCATGTGGAACTATTCAATTGGCGTAACCATCCATTCCTATATCGCCCTTACATATTTTCCCAATATTTTAATCTTATCAATACAGAGCTTTATCTACTGCTGTTGTGCCAATTTATCTAACTTCTTTTTAGCAGCCTGTTTTTAATGACATTCACATGTTCAATTATTTCATGAACTAATGTGTTAAGCCTGTACTGCACTTTAAAACAAATAGATTTAACTTGACAGCTGTTAAACAACTGAGAACACCATTATGTGAACAAACTCCATATCCCAACCTCATGGGTCATTAGCTGTGACACTGTCGTGTTTTCACCAAATGCATGCTCGGATGGGCATAAAACCAGTTTCCATGTTAGGCAAGAATTGGTAAATAATGGATTGTTAGAAAATACACTTATGTTGTCTTTTTCAATGAATGGATATTAAGAATGTGTTTCTTTTAATGTTATGTATAATTGTCAATTCATTCTACACCTTTGCTGGTACACACCTCTTTAAAACTGCATTGCTTGAATTCAGTAATGTACAATATATGAGACAAATGGTGAACAAATGGGTAGATAAAATTAAAATAGAATCTAACCACGTAGTGTCTGGGCAAGTTTATTCCTGACTATGTGAGAGACCAAGCCTCTTCTTGGTCCATACAAGCCAAGGATTTGGGGGTGAGGTGTTGTGGTTGTGTGGCATGAATGCACGAGCTAGGGGAACAGTTAGGAACTCCAATAACATGATGATTCAACTTCCCACATTTTACAGGGACCCATTAAAAGGACACAGGACAAACATCTGATGAAATTAGTAGCATCATCCGCCAGAAGGTAGAGGTAGTTCAAAACTGCAGAACTACAAGTTAGGGAAGCTGCTGCATTTGTCAAAAAAGCTAAGGTAGTTAAAACAAATGTCAGTAACATCCCTTCCTTGTTAGTGGGTTGAAGGAAGGAGAAATAAAACATTTGCCTTTGGGAGGCCAGACACGCTTTGTCAGTTGATATGTGCGCAACATCCTTCCCAATGAAATTAACGTCCATTGTAGAGTGAAGGTCAGGAGTCATCCAGCTGGCACAGGGTTGTTTGACAAGGATCAGCATTGGAAGCAACAGCAGACAGAGGGCTTAAGTTACAGAATCCCCAAAAGTGAGTGCAGAGGTCATGATGTGAAATTAATGTAGACCCATTCTTTCTAATGCAGCCAGCATGCAAACTTCTACTAAGTCATTTAGAGAACAGATGTATATAACTCAGCATTAAGCATGTTGTTGAGTGAGTGTAGACTCAATCCAGGTTGGGGCAGGGTAACACCAATTAAATCTAGCTTGCATTATGAGTTTCATTGTGGCTTCAGGATGCTCTAAATGTCTGAGGAAGAGAGTCTGGCCTGTAAAAAGATGAACTAATGGCATAACAACGAGACCAACATGCTCCATGATTTTCAGTTATTGCTCTCGAGGCTTCGGTATAGGAGATGGACAGGACGGAGTCAGGAGGTTCTCTAGATAAGGCTCTGTTGCAATGGGAGTAGATAATCATTGCAGTCAAGGAAAGCATTGTAGACCAGAGAACGTGAGTACTCTACTAATGAGTTAATAGATAATAAAATGACCTCTGACTTTCCCTCTACTTAAGGTCTGAGAGGCACTGTTCACTAATAATTGTACTATGTTCAGCACCATTGATGACTTCTCAGATATTGAAGCAATCCATTTCATATTCAGAAAGACTTAGACAACATCCAGGCTCCAGCTAATCAGTGTCAAGTAACATCCATGTGCCAGGGAATGCCATCCTCAATAAGAAAGAATCTAACAATCACATTTTGAAATTTAATGACGTTATCATTGCCAATATTAACATCCTGGGTGTTGCCATTGACCAGAAGCAGAACTGGACTAGTCACATATAAATATTGTGGCTACAAAACCATGTTAGAAGCTGGGAATCCTGCAACAAGCAGTCCATCTCCTGTCTCCCCAAAGCTTGTCCACCATCTACACAAGTCATGAGTGTGATGAAATAATCCCCACTTGCCTGGATGGGTGCTGTTCCAACAACACTCAAAGACATCATCCAGGACAAAGCAGCCCACTTGATTGCCAACACATCCACAAACATTCACTCTGTCCACCAACGACACTCTGTAGCAGCAGTGTGTACTATCAAGATCTGGACATCATCCGGGCTTGGGCTGACAAGTGACAAATAACTTTCATGCCACACAAATGCCGGGCAATGACCAGCTCCAACAAGAGTTGATCTTACCATCGCTCCTTGACATTCAATTGTGTTCCCGTCAGTAAATTCCCCACTAACAATGTCCTGGTAGTTACTACCGACCAGAAACTCAACTGGACTCAACACATAAACACAGTGGCTACAAGAACAGGTCAGAGGCTAGAAATACTGCAGTGAGTAACTCACCTCCTAACTCCCCAAAACCTGTCCATTATTTACCAGGCACAAGTCAAGAGTGTAATGGAATAGTCCGCACTTGTCTGGATGGGTGAAGTATCAACAACACTCAAAAAGCTCAACGCTATCCAGGACAAAACAACCTGCCTGATTGGCACCACATCCACAAACATTCAGTCTGTCCACCACTGATGCTCAGTACACACTGCTGCTACTATCTACAAGATGCACTACAGAAATTTACCAAGGCTCCTTAGGTGGCACCTTCTAAACCCACAACCACTTCCATTTGGAAGGACAAGACAGCAGACACATGGGAGTGCCACCACCTGCAATGCCCCCTGTAAGCCACTCACCATCCTGACTTGAAAATATATTGTTGTTCCTTCAGTATTGCAGGGTCAAAATATTGGAACTTTGTCCCTTATTGCTTTGAGAGTCTATCTACAGCATATGGACTACGTCTTTTGGTTTAAGAAGACAGTGTACAACCACCTTTCTCAGAGGCAATTGGGAATGGGCAATAAATGCTGGCCCAAAAAATTGAACCCTACATCCCATTAAAATAATACAAATAAAACTAAGTTTTAAGTCATGATCAACTCTTTGATGTAATGTTTGATGGCCAAAGACTCAGCTTCCACTGCATACTGATTCCATGATCTCCCTCACAATTGACTGTTCTGAATTTGAATCACACTTGTGGTTCAGTTACTGGTAACTACTGCAGAGACTTAAGAAATTCTGAGTGTCCTCCATTTCCTAGATTTTACCAGCTCTCAATTCTTCAGTCAGTAATTAGGGAGCATCAGAAGGTCTTTGATTTAAACCTTGGTTAAACTGTCTGTCAGTCCCTGTCCACGTTAATTTTATTAACAATAACAGCAAATTCCAGCACAATTATGCACTGCCATTTTGCTAAATTTTCTTTGAAAATTTAAACACATCTTCTAATTCTCTCCATTGATCCCTTGTGTATCAGTTCCTCAAATAAGTCAAAAATGTTTGTCATGCAGGATCTTCCCTTTGACAGCACATTGGTAGATATTTGCCAGGTTCTTACAATTGGAGGCAATCCATAAGGTTATTTCAAATAATCAATCATTCACATTACTTTGCCTGGTATTGTTGTGAGAATGATTTGCGTGTAGTTTTCTATGTCTAGTTGTCACATCTACTGGATAATAATAAATGAGAATTGTCTTCTTGTTTTACAGTGATAGGGCATCACAGTTCTATTGCAAAGTAAATTATTCTGAAATCCTTTAACAAGATTTTTTGGAATGACATGCAAAGTGGTGTTGTCATTCAGGCTGTATGTTTGCTTACTTACATCTGATTTACTCATCAGTTGTCAACCAACCCATTTCAGCTCATTGATTGTCTTCATAAGGAGTTTATTTTGTTTTAGTGAAATTATTACCTTACACAGTATTATGTGGTTCTGGTCCTCAGTAACATGATCATTAAGAATACACCATTAGATGGCTGTTGTCTAATGCTGTAAGTCATCTAAGGCCCAAGGCCTTAAGAAGAAAAGGACATAAATGTTTTAAAGATGAAAATAAAGAAATCTGGATTCTGACAATATGAAGATAAAAACTGCTATAAATAATGAATGAGATCAAATCAGCCTTTTTTAAAACGTCTTTTATTCAGCAGAAATATCAAAAGCAAACAGAAGTTTTTTTCATTGATACATTTTCTGGTCAAGTCAGAATTTAATACACCATGTGGTCTCAGTATAACTGATAAATTATTTTTCACATTGTCAGTGTCAACAGTGCACATCATATTATAACTTATTTGTCTTTTTGCGGCATGGTTCCACTCTTCCGTGACATGGTTAGCATCCAATATATTGTAAGGGAAGAGAATTCTAGCTTTCTGATAAAAAGACAAATAAACCTACTTTGCCACAAATTAGCTTGCAACTGACTACATGTTCTATCTTCTCATGAATTAAGATATGAGGGTAAACACCAGGAGCATATTGATCAATATTGTTTGGAATGTTTTAATTTAGAAACTATCCTCACTTTCATTTTTTCGCACAGAGTTTCTGGATTGATAAAGAGCATTGTATCAATTATTTGAAAATCTCAAACAGGTAAACTGTAAAACAAAAACTCAACATGTGTAACACAACTAATATGGTCAATGAGAACATACCCATGAACATGTGGATAGATTTGGTACTGGTATATCTTGACAATGCCCATTGAAAACAAAATCCAAACCTTTGCAGTTGCAAAACAACATTTTCATATGTTTACAAGCAACTGGAATTATTTTGATTGTTGTTTTTAAGTTATCATATTTTCTATCCCCACTTTAAGATTGCATTTTCCTTGCCTAGGCAGAGAGGAGGTCTGGACAACCAGCTGACACATGATTGCTGATAATACATTTGGTAAGTTGTTTAAAGTACATAACAGCAGTGAGGAATAACTCACCCTTTGTCTGTTCGTCCTCTTAAGGACTCTGCTGAACTTTGTCCCTTAATATCATGCCTCAAACTGACTCTGAAAATTACAGACTCAAGTCTGCATCGTATCATTTGGTGCTGCAGTACAATGAGGCTTAAAATGGTACTTTTAAAAGTAGTTTCACCACAATTTGAGCTACATTCAGATGAGGATATCTTATATACCCACATGTTCTGGCATTTTATCAAAACCAATATCAATAATAGCTGGAACTGTTTTGTTCATGGAAGCAATTCGACAGTAAGGCAATATTCTTCCTGGGAATTTAAACCAATGCGAAATAGCTTCATAAAGGGTGAAGTTAAATTTTCTAACTACAATCAGTTCTGAAAAAGGGTCACTGGATCCAAAACGTTAACTCTGCTTTCTCTCCATAAATGCTGCCAGATTTGCTGAGTTTTCCCAGAAATTCCTGTTGTTGTTTCTGATTTCCAGCATCTGCAGTTCTTTGGAACTTTTTTTAACAGCTCATGGTGTTCATCTGCTTGACAGTTTTCTGAATTCTGTCAGTTGCTTTACCTTGACATGCGCTCAAAATGACATTCCATGCGTGCAATGTTAATAGTACACATGTAAGCCATGTTATGGCTAATATAATCAGCTAGTTACCTCAGAATCTCCGTTATACATGTCAACTCTCAAAGATTTATCAGGAGAAATTATATCCCTTTCTTTCAGCAATCTTTGGAATTTCCTTCAACTGAGTAGCTTTGGGCAATTTTTTTGTCTTCAATCTTTCAGAAGCTAAGCTGTTCAGTCAGTAACATGAAGAGGTCCAGCCCCAAAGGGAGATCCTACTCAGAAACCTTGAGAAAAATCTGTGGAATTGTATACCTCTCTGACCCAGAAGTTGCAGTCCTGGGCAGGTCTTCTTAGTATCTTCAGGAACGGAGTGAAAGACTGTCATCTTTCTTGGTCTTATGCAGAGATCTGGAGGACTATATGATGCACTGGCAAAGTTGCAAAGCTGATTGGATGCTGTGCCAGGTGTTTTTCAACCCTCTTTAGAATGTTGTGAGTATTGGCAGCTCCTTCAGTGTCACTGATTATCTGGACCTTAGCCTAAATCGGGTGCCTTATCAGCTTAGATGGATTATGGATCAGGCATTGAGGGTCTGGAAATAAACAATTTATACTTTTGACGACACACAACAAATTCATTCTACTCACTGAAAGCAACAAATGCTGGAGATCACAGGGGGTCAGGTGGCATCCATGGAGAGAGACCAAGCTAACATTTTGAATCTAGATGAAGAGCTATGTAGACTCGAAATATTAGCTTGCTCTCTGTCTATGAATGCTGCCTGACCCGCTGTGATCTCCAGCATTTGTTGTTTTCAGTACAGATACCAGCATCTGCTGTAATTTGCTGCTACATTATACTCACTACTTCTCTCTTCATCCAGACGGGCAAGTCCATATGTTGACTGTAAATATACAATAACAGCCAGTGACTGAAAATTCAGTCTGACTTGGCACCTAAATGTTCGCACTCATTACTTGGTATGACATGATGCCACTGGGGTTTGTTGGTGCTGCTTTCTGCACTAAACAAACTCTAACTCCCTACCTTCTGCTGGCCCTCGATCATTGCCAACCTGGGTTCAGTTACTCCTAAGCAGAAGATTTTGTGTCCAAGTCCCATTTCACATTCTTGAACACAAAAATTCTGGTTGACACTACAGCTCAGAACTGAGGAGGTACAACACTGTCAGAGGTGCTATCTGCAAGTGTGATGTCAAACGGAAGTCTGTCAGCTCGGCATAAAAGATTCCAAGGCTCAAACTATTTAAATGGACAAGTTTATTCAATATTTAGCCCTTAAAAACATCACAGATCCAGATTATCTGATCGTTATCACATTGCTGTTCGTGAGAGATTCTTGCGGGACATCGGGTCCTGCATTATTTAACATTACACCACTGACCACACTTTAAAAGTACTTCATTAAATACTTCACTTATAGGACATCTTTGGTCATGAAAGAGACTACATAAATGCAAGTGATTCTTTTACAGAGATTGTAAACTGGTAAGCATGGCTCTTTTTTGAAACACAATGCATTGCTGATAATATATTAGATCATTAATTTCTTTATCTTTATATCCAAAAGTGCTGTTACACACCGCTGAACAGTTTTCTTCCCCATCACCAATTACTGACTTTTCTTAGTTTTCAGCTATCGACATCAGCAAATCTGCATTTAGCCTATTAGATATTTACACACAAAGCCTGTTAAGGGTAATGCAACCATCAAAGTGAGGGAAAGGAGGGAGAGGGTGAAGGAGCTAATTTAAAATGGAGTTGGAAGTGGGATTAGATCTTTAAACATCTTCTTATAAAACACTTCCAGGTGCATTAATCTACGTTTTGTAAAGAATTCTAACCTCTTGGATTTAATAAACCAGTAATGAGGATCATTAACTATGTATTATTACCATATTTGGTTACGTTTGAAGAAAAGAAACTCATAAACTTAATGCTAAATATTGTAATTTTTAAGTGTTTGTCTTGTGTTTTGACACACAAAAAGAGAAGTTGCTGGAAAATCTCAGTAGGTCTGGCAGCATCTGTTAAGAAAAATCAAAGTTAATGTTTCAGGTCTGGTGACCATTCCCCAGAACATCTTTTTTACAGTTCTCAATGAACAGGTCAAGTGCAGGTAAAAGGCTAGAGGGAGGGGTCCAAGTGGAGGGAGAGTGTTGGAACTGGGTGAAGGGATCTGTGGGATGGGGAGAGGACTTTTGTCCAAAGAAATGGGCATGAAGGCGAAGATGGTGGAATAAGAGTTTGATGTCATGTTGTGCCCAAAATTTGTTAATGTGGAGTCACAAAGGGATAAAGCTGAGACTTTTGCTGAGTACAGAACATTCAGCATTGGAGAGTAGAAGGTTAGAAGGGATGGTGAATACTGACAGGAGGTGGGGTTGGGGGATGGGATGGAGTCAAAGGGAAGGGGAGGGGAGGAAGGTTCCAGAGGGCCATGGGTATCTCTGAGTAGTTGCATCTTGTGGGCCTTGATGCCCAAAAGGAAGACAAAAAGTTTCTGGTTAGCACGACGGATGAAGTGGAATTGCAGAGTGATGCAGCCCTGAGCCTGCGTGATGCATTGCTGTTGGAGAGAGAGATCGAGAGTGTGAATATGACTTTGCATAGCACTGAGCGTGGATCTCTGCATGAGGCGAGAGCAGCTGTCTGTGGAACGTTGAACATCACGGAGATATCTGTGATCCTGGGAGGATTCAAAACACGAGGGATAAAACTTCAGTTGGAATCCACATGGGGTGAGTCTGAACCGGAGGCAGTCACTGAGGAATGTGATACAGCTGTGGAAACGAGTTTTAGCAAATACCTGGTCAAACACCAGGAGTGACAGTGAAATTAGTGTCGGCGGACAAGAAAAAATATTGGAACTGAAATCCCATTGGAGAGAGGAGCAGGTGGGCATGCTTAGATGAGATATGGCAGTGAGTTAAATACTAAATAAAAATTGAAAGGACTGTGGAAAGAACTGCTGATGCTGGTCACCGGACCCAAAATGTTAACTCTGATTTTTCTTCACAGATGCTGCCTGACCTCCTGAGCTTTTCCAGCAATTTCTGTTTTAGTTCCTGATTTACAGCATCTGCAGTTCTTTTGGTTTTTATTTCGTGTTTTGAGATAGTGACCTTGACAATAATGTTGCTTTCTCAGGGCTGTTTCAGGTGCACTAATGCAAAATTCAAAAGATGAAGAAGGATATCTGCTGATTACTGTTTCTTGAGAGTTTCATGCTGTAATAATTTCGTCTAACTTATCTTCAAAGTGAGTGAGTTTTTGTTCAAGTCTAGTGACTAGATAATGAGATTCGATCTAGAATTGATGCGGGATTGCATTTTAGTCATTTGTTAGGTGAGTAGGAGGCTATGAATGAGTCAAGATTTATTTTAGTTTAAAAATCCTGGAAAAATTGGTCACCTGTATCCTCCAAGCTCAGTTCATTTATTCTAATGGATTTTCAGAAACAAATTACACCAGTTTCGATGTTCCACTTGAGTTATTCTAACAGTTTGGGCAAACTGAGCCATAACCGTTGTTGGACATGTTGTGATACCAAACATTACCAGCTTGTATTTGGGCTTCTTTTCTAGCACCAAGTGAATTTAACAGAGAAGAGACAAAAAAAAGTAAGTTTTGTTACATAATAATTATCTGGTACAAGTTACTAAGATTATGAATTGACCTAGAATCCTAAGCTGTTCTGTCTTTTCCCCAACCAAGTCCTATGATATCACTAGGTTGGGAAGAACTTATAATCTCCAACATTAATCCTTTCAGAACCATGGCCTTTAATAACATCTCCTTCAAGCATTTTATCTCGTAATATTCATGCATTTATGTATAAAATTACATTTGCCACTATTTGATCTCTGTCAAAGTCTCTGGCTTCTCAAATTCAGGCAGGTTGGAGGTTTCACTATCTTCCTGAACATTTTCTCCTCATACTTGGGACATCAGTAGGTCGTCGTCTTGAGAACTGTTGGCCTTGATTCCGATCTCAACCCTGTGAAGTCTATGAATCATTGCCATCATGACATCCCTCACTTGTCCAACAACAATTACTAATGGATAATTGTTCTGCAAGGAGACAAGGTTCCTGTGATTACTCCACAGAACTCCCTCACCCATACAAATAATATACAGTTGCTGCAGGGCTGCTGCCACTTCAATGGGGTCATTATCCCAGAGTATGGTGAGCGCTGGAACACTGAATAAATTTCAGGATGTGGTAGACAGATATTTAATTAGTAATTGGCCAACGGGTTATGGGAAGCAAGCATGAAAGTGGAATTGAGGACGAGATAAGATTGGCAATGATCATATTGAATGGTGAAACAAGTTTGAGAGACTGAATCACCTACTCCTGCTCCTAGTTCTTACATTCTTACGTTTTTTAGTTGTTTGATTAATGCTTCCCCCTTGCTCAACTGGAATTTTTAACTGCAGTCATAGAACATGTGTGTATTAAAAGTTACATATATTAAAATACAGGACTGTTTTTTACAGACAGAAAGAACAATGACACAATTGATTGCCATTCACTGGTACATTTCTCAGGGCAATGCCTTGACAATCAGAGTAAATTTGCCTGCTTTAAATTTAACAAAGCCTGGCTATTACCTGTTAATCAGCATTAATGGGTGCATTCTCTTTGACAACATGTCTACCAATCAGAGACCCACTTGCCAACAATTTAGCACTCTCCCTTCTTATAGGACAACTATTGGTTTGTTTTCTTCCAAAATGCCCTGAATAAGTGCAAGATGAAAAGCTTTGATAAAATGTGCCTTTTTTCAAAAATATTTAAGTCGTAGAGGTGTGATAATTGTTCTGCTCTTGGATGAATCTTTAAATGGGACTGCTATTACAGATTCTTGCTTCCCTATGGCAGCTATAACTGCAAGATGTGATGAGCATCTAGTTCACACTCCCTTCTTTGCATCTTTCACCTGGTTGGAAATAAAAGAAATTCTCACTGTTTATTCCTTTGTGGCACTGGGCAACAATGCTCACCGCTGTTATCATGTTTTATGTGTTAAAATGTCAATTAATATCAGCTTGTGATTGGGGTAGTTTGTTGCCACAAAGCAGGTGGTAATTACAAGAAGCTCTTGTCTTAAACAAGATGTAGATGATTGCATGATAGACATTGTTACTAAGACTACCAGGAAACCTGGGATTTAAATATTCACTCTATTAGGTCTGAAGCTGTTCTGCATTTTTCCCATCTAAGTCCATACGACATCATCAGACCTGAGTGCTGTTTACTGCAGTCTCCAACATAACATGGCAGCAGTACCAGACAACACATTGAGAGTGTCCTCAACGTGAAGACAGAGTTCTTAGATTCTTAAAAGTTGAGATGTTCGTTGATGATTATACAACGTTCAGCATCATTCATGACTCTTCAGTTACTGAAGTAGTCCAGGTCCAAAAGCAGTAAGGCCTGGACAACATCTAGGCTTGGGATGATAAATAGGAAGTAACATTTCTGGAGCACAAGTACCAGGCTATGACCATCTCCAACAACAGATAATCTAACTTTCACCTTGATGTTCAATATTGAACCATCACTCCATGATCAGCATGCTGAAGTTTACAACCAGAAACTGAACAGGATCAATATTGTAGCTATAGAACAGATCAGAGACTAAGAATACTATGTTAAATAACTCATCTCCTGTCGCTGAGTGCCCATACATAATCTACAAGACACAAGTCAGGAATATCAAGGAATACTGTTCACTTGCCTGGACGGCTGAAGCTCCAATAACACTCAGGAAGTTTTGAACTATTTGAGACTAACCAGTCTGCTTTATTGGCACCCCATCCAACACTCAACATTTTGCATAGCGGCTGGATTTTATGTCATCTACAAGGTGCACTTCATTAACTCACCAAGCTCCTGAGACAGCGCCTTTTAAACGCACAACAACTACCACTTAGAAAGATGAGGGCAGTGATATGTGGGAACACCACCACCTTCAAGTTTCTGTCCAAGGAACTCACCATCCTGGATTTGAAATATATTGCCATTTAATCACTGTCACTGGGTCAAAACTCTGGAGCTCCCTTCCTAACAACATCATGATGTCCCTAAACCCCGAGGATAGCAGCTGCAGCAGAAAACAGCTGACGACCACCTTCTCCAGGCCATCTAACCGTGGGCAGCAAACTCCTACATACCACATACAAATTGAAAAAAAAAGTTTAGAAAATAGTGCCATGGCCTGAGATATCTACAATCTATATCAACAATTTGGATGAATGAACCAAATATACAGTTGCTAAAATGGATAAATTTAACACAAAGTTAGGGGAAGGTAAGCTGTGGAGTGGAAAGAAGGAGTCTGCAAAGGGATATAAATAGATAAACAAGTGGGAAACAATTTGGCAGATGGAGTATAATGTGAAAAAATTGTGAACTCTGCCAGGAAGAACAGAAAAGTCGTGTATTACACCCACAGTGGCCGTTGAGCTACAATGAAGAAGGATTAATTAATTCCTTCATAGCAAAGGAGCCTCTTGGTAGCTGTTATCATGACATGCTTGAATTATGCTTTCAGTCTGAGGAAGAGAAGAGTGAGTCTAAGGCTAATGTTATGACTTTAATGCTGCTGTAATTGCTTTTATTTGGGAACGTGAGAACATAAGAACTAAAAGCAGGAGTAGGCGAATTGGGCCTCTGGAGCCTGCTCTGCAATTCAGTGCAATTAGTGCTGATCTCATCTTGGCTTCAAGTCCACTTTTCTGCCTGCTCCCCTAAATCTTTCGATGTGCCACTAATTAAAAATCCTTCTGTCTCCTCCTTAAACTTACTCAGTGCCCCAACATCCACTCTGCGGTAGTGAATTCCATAGATTCACGATCGTTTGAGAGAAGTAATTCAAACAGGCATAACCATTGTCTTATGAGATGAAGGCAGCTGTAGAGATCATCTGGTGCAGGTACACTGTCAGTGCTGCTCAGAAGGTATTTCCTGAATTTTGACTCAGCATCATTAACAGAGCAGCATATATGTTCCGAGTCAGAATGATGCACAGTTTGGAAAGGAACTTGAAGGTGGTGATATTCCTATGCATCTGCAGTGCTTTTTTTTTTCTGGTTGGTGGGGATCATGGGCTTGGAAATTGTTGTTGAAGGATTCTCAGTGAGTTGTAAAAGTGTATCTTGTAGGTGGACACTGCTCCCACTGTGTACTAATGGTGGAGGGAGTGAATGTGTAAGGTGATGGATTGCTGATCAAGCTGGCTGCTTTTTCTCAGAAGACATTTCTTGAGTGTTGATGGATTTTCACCCATCCAGGAAAGTGTAGATAATGGGCAGACAATGAGAAGTCAGGTGAGTTACTTTTATTGCTAGAGTCTCCAGCCACAGTATGATCTGGTCTGCATTTGATCCCAGACCCACTGCGATGTGGTTGACTCTTAACTATCCTCTGGGCAGTTAGGGATGGGCAATAAATGCTGCCTTTGCCAGTGGCACCCACATGCTGTAAATGAATTTTGAAAAAGTCAATTTAATTTATATTTAAAACATCGGACATTCCTCACTTAACTGCCATGGTAGCCTCTTGCTACATTCAAGTTGGCATGCTTCCTGTTGGCCTTCCAGATTCTAGAATACACACAAACCATCCTTAGTTGGATGGTGCGCTCAGTGTGGGCATTAATTTGTCAATGTAAATATCTAGATTGACAGTTCCCCGCACTGAGTAGATATCTAATTCACATTTCAGCCTGACGGTGGGGTCTGAAACCCACCAAGAAGTAAAACCCTTTCTTCCTTCTTTACATCATTCCAATTAACAGATGGGTTTTCCTGCATTTTTTTCCCAGACAAAGCTGACTGAAATGTTACCAAAATATATCCTTTGAATGAGCAATGCCATAGACGTGCAACAGTAGTCTTTTTTAAAAATCCCTCCATGCATTTGTGTTCTAATTTGTAGAGAAAAGGAACAAATCTATTGAATTATATGGGAATTGTATCTGCCTTAGCTTTAATTCCAGGATTTGCTTTTTACGGATTATTGCAGAAGTATTTTGTCTTATTTGATTTGAGATGAATCAGAGGATTTGTTAAACAAGCTTTTAAAATCTGTAAGACTAACATGCTGATCAGTGTTAGTGACTAATTAGTTAGTGATTTTTAGGCATGCTAAACACATTTTAAAAGCAGAAAGAAATAGCTTAATTAACGATTAAGTTGTTGTGTTAAACTAGAATGATGTTTCTGATTGCTTAACAAATCCTTTCTTTCCCAGACGTTGGATTACTGCTTTAATTAAAGCTCTGTTCTCCTGACATATATAATTTAATAGAATCATCTTTTTCAATCCATGCAATTTTTCTTTGGTTATTTGATATTTCATATATTAACTCAAAAACTGATTACCCTGAATATTTTCATACAAATATCATTTCAAAGGCAATTTTATGATTTCAGTTGCCCCCGTTGCACACTGATTGACTGTGCTATGCTATTAATTTCTTACTAAAGTGAATATCTAGATTTCTTTTGCTGTAAAGTTTTCACTGCTCCCAGTAATAGCCTCCAGCTAATAAATCCACAGGAGTAAGCAAAGCCCTAGTCATTCCTTCACAGTTATCCAGTCAGCGTCATTAACACAGCTTTAGAGTGTTTCAGCAGGGGTACTGTGGCCTACTACATTACAGCATGTCAGAAAAGCCAGGCGCCTTTCGGCAATCAAACTGTGAGATATTCCAGACTTTGACATTTGATCCTGTCTAGCCAGCATAGTTTGTGCATCCTTAATGATTGAAATTACGTTGTTTGTGTCAAAAACTTGATACATTGGTGTTTTCATGACATTGAATGTAAAAGTCATCTCCTACCATCCTGACTGTACACATGCCTTTATTCAATTTAAGAGAGCTGAATTCTCCATTCTATTCTCTCCCATTCCCCAACTCATTCGTAACGCCCAACCCTCTCCCACTCCGTGGCTCTCTCCTGCTCCCCAGACCTAACTTCAGCTCAGTGGCACTTATAATCTGACTTTTTTTGTGTGTTTGCGCTGGAGGAGGAGTGGGAGCATTAGATCCTGAGCAGTTTGGTGAGTCTAAAACTCTTCTCAGCTGGGAGCAGCTAATAGCTGCTCAATATATAAAGAAACAAAGATCTCATAGTGAGAGGTATGTCATCTGCTTGTAGGGAGTCTTTGTTTTTTCAAAATGTTTTAAGCCAACCTTGTCCTTCTGTTTGCTATCATGGTTCAACAAGATAATCTCTGACATATTGCCTGGTCTGATGCACAGTGACTGAAGGAATTTAGTCTTTTGGCCTCGTATTATTTGGGCAGTTGCATTAGGTGAAAAACTCAATTTCCTGGTATCACTCCAGCTTTATTTCCCACTACTATATTTAATATTGAATATTTAACATTTTAGTCATTCGGCTGTGCAGAACTTGACTATTGCTGAAAAAAGACATGCTTTGTTAAAACTTTTTATCTTGCAATTATCAGGACAATTTGCAAGAATACTAATTTAAGGAGATAACAATATTAATACATGCATGAGAGTGAGTGCTCATTGGTTGCCGTGCAACTCTCCTTGGTATAGATCTTGTCACGAAGAATGCAAGAATGAATGATGATTGACATTCAACTGTTTAAATTTTTGTTTACATTTGTTTAAATTTGAAACCGGGCAGGTTGATTCTGATTGATTAAGGCTTTGTCCTGAGAAATGAACCAAAGAATGGCTGACATCTGCTTTGTTGAGTTAAAATATGCACAGTGCAAGTATAAGTTCTTTCTGTCTTCAGGGAGCAGGACCCTGTGTATTATCACATGTTGCTCCCAGGGCAGACAAGAGTATCTGACTGCAAACCAGACTGACAATCCTAAATTAGTTGCCAGAGGAATTATTATACAGTCGAGATTATTCATCAAATGTTTTCTAATTGCAGAATCATATTGCTATGCTAGATACTATGTTGCAAATTTTGCAATTGTGGGCTGATTTTGGGACATATGGCCGATATTCTTGGTATCACACCAGCACTGAAAATCATATACCAGATTACTCATTTGTGGTGAACACCAAGGTGTTTTTCCTACCATGTAGGTATGGAGGCCATACATCTCAAAGGCTGGGGTATCACATCAAACAGCATATTCCTTTGGATGTTTTCAATAAGTAAGGCATTGTCAAATACTTTGTAGATAATCTGCCTAGCCCCAGGATTCATCTACGAAATGCTTGAAATTGACAATTCAATTTTGATGAATGTAACATTGTGGGAAACCAATATCAACACATTATTCCATTGAAATTCCATTTTGTTGAGATTTACAGCATAGAATTGTATATTTGGCCAGTGCTTATCCACTACACCTTATCCCACCTTATTTAATCTCATATCACATCTACTCTGTTCTCCCATATGCACTTCTTGAGTTTCTACTTAAAAGGAGCTATGCAATTTGCCTCAACCACAAACAACAAATTCAAAACATTCATGCTCTCTGGATAAAGAAGTTTTGTTCTGAATTCCTTACAAAATTTATTTGTGGCTAACTTATACTTACTGTCCCTGAGTCTGCATTTCCTAACAAGTACTTACATCATTTCTATGTCCAGGCCATTCAGAAGCTTAAAGCTGTCTCACTAATCAGAATTTACTTTTCTAGAGAAAATGTCCCCTGCCTCTTCAGTATTTTCTGCTACTTGTACCCTCTGTTCTTGTGTCATCAGTACATCCATTTTTGCACCTTCTGTTGTTTCTATGTCATTTTGCAATTTAGAGAACAGACTTATGTGCTGTAGTTGAAACAGGTTTACCCAGGACTAACTGGTCAAAGAGCGTTGAATTTTTTTAGAATGAGTACAATGCCTCCTAGTTGACTCTAAATGTCTAGATTCTGCAGAGGATAATCAAAAGGAGTATGGAACTTCTGTGTGAGCTTTATAGTGAGACTTTGAGTTTAAATCTTTGAAGGAAGTGACACTTACTTTTTAACAAGTTGATGAGGAAAGAATGTAAATAATCAAGAACTGTATACTTTGGAAGATGCTAAGAAATTAAGAATGAATAATACGGCATACTCTTTCATCATAAAGATGGTGGTTCTGCATGTAAAATATGAAGTATTTTTAAAATTATTCTTTTGATTTTTGATTACCAAATGTCATTTACCGCATATGTAAGGAGAATAATGAACCTTGTTTTAAGATTTCAAGTTATTATTCAATTTGTATGTTAACACAGGTGAAGGATTTCTTGCTTAAACGTCTGAAAGAATGTATTTGACACAAAATGAAGCTCGGACATCTGTTCTATTCAATTGTACTGAGGGAATGCTGCATTCTGATAGGTAATTAATGGGTAGCCTCCAAATTTTTATCATCTAGACTCTCTGAGACTGAGGTCAAAGGCACATGCGACATCATGGGAGACTTAACCCATGGAGTCATACAGCACAGAAACAGACTCTTCATTTCAACTTATCTGAGCTGATCAGGTTTCCTAAACTGAACTAGTTCCAGTTGCCTGTGTTTGGCCCATTTCTCTCTCAACCTTTTCTATTAGTGTATCTGTCCAAATGTAATTTAACTGTTGAAATTGTATTCGCCCCTACCACTCCCTTTGACAATTTGTTCCACATGTATGGAAAAAGTTGTCCCTTCCCTCTAGTTTCGGACTCTCCTGCCCCGGGGAAAAGCACTTGCCTATCTATGCCTTTCAAGATTTTATTAACGTCTATAATGTCACCCCTCAGCCTCCTAAACTCCTGGGAAAAATGTCCCAGCCTATCTAGCCCCTCCATGAACTCAAACCCTCTAGTCCTGGCAACATCATTGTAAATCTTCTCTGTACTCTTTCCAGTTTAATAACATTCTTCCAACCAGAATGTATGCATTACTCCAAAAGTGGCCTCACCAGTGTCTTTTATGCTGCAACATGACATCCCAACTCTTATATTCAACATTCTGACCAATAAAGGCAAGTACGTCAAATGTCTTCTTCACCACCATCTACCTGTGACGCCATTTTCAAGGAACCATATACCTGTACTCCTAGGTCTCTCTGTTTGACAACATTCTCCAGGACCCTACCGTTAACTGTATCAGTCTTACCTGGTCTGTCTTCCCAAAATGCAACACCTTGCATTTATCTAAATTAACTTCCATCTTCCACTCCTTGGCCCATTAGCTAGCTGATCAAGATCTCGATGTACTCTTAGATAATCTTCTTCACTGTCCACTGCACCACCAATGTTGGTGTCACTAGCAAACTTACTAACCATACCTCTTATTTTTCTCATTGAAATCATTCATATAAATGACAAATGACAGTGGACCCAATACCAATCCTTGTGGCACATTGCTGCTCCGTCCATACATCAAACTTTTACTACCACCCTCTGTCTCCTATTGATTAGGCTTCCCTGGATCCCATGTGATCTAATCTTACTCACCAATGTACCATGTGGAACCTTGTCAAAGATCTTATTAGAGTCCATGTAGACAACATCTAGAGCTCTGCCTTTATCTGTCCTATTGGTCATCTTTTCAAAAAACTCAATCAAATTTGTGAGACACAATATCTCATGCACAGAGCCATGCTGACATCCCTAATCAGTCGTTACCTTTCCAAATGCATGTAAATCCTATCTCTCAGAATTCCCTCCACTAATGTCAGGCTCACTAGTTTATAGTTCCCTGGCTTTTCCTTGCGGATATTCTTAAATAATAGCACAACATTAGCCAACTTCCAGTCTTCCAGCACCTCACCATGGCTGTTGATGAAACAAATAACACTTCTAGAGACGCTGCAATTATTCCCTAGCTTTCCACAATGTACTGGGATACACCCGATCAGGTCCTAGGAATTTATCTACTGTTATGCATTTTAAGACCTCAGCATCTCCTCTTCTATAATGTGGACTCTTCTAGTTTCCATGTTTTTCTCCATAGTAAATACTGATGCGAAATATTTGTTTAGTATCTTGCCCATCTCCTGTGGTTCCACACATAGATGGCCTCATTGAAAGTTAAGGGGCCTATTCTCTTCCTAGTTACTCTTTTACCCTTAATATACTTGTAGAATCTCTTTGGATTCTCCTTAACCTTATCTGTCAAGGCTATCTCATGTCCACTTTTTGCCTTCCTGATTTCCCTGTTATGTGTACTCCTATTCCTTCATCCTCCTCAAGGGATTCACTCGTTCCCAGTTTTCTATACTTGACATACGTCTCCTTATTTTTCTTGACCAAAGCCTCAATATCTATGGTCAACCAATGCTCTGTAATCCTACCAGCCTTGTTCTTCACACTAACAGGAACATATTGTCTCTGAACTCTCCTTATCTCACTTTTGAAAGCCTCTCACTTGCCAGCCATTCCTTTACCTGGAAATAGCCTCCCCCAATCAACTTTTAAAAGTTCCGGTCTAATACTGTCAAAAATTGGCCTTGCTCCAACTTAGAACATTAACTTTTAGACCAGACCTATCCTTTTGTGTAACTATTTTAAAACTAATAGAATTATGGTCACTGGTCCCAATGTGCTCCCCCATTAACAGCAAAGTCACTTGCTCTGCGGTATTAGCCTTTCTGAGTTGGATGAGAGTTCATCTATAACAAGAATGAATATGACAGTGACTGATCCTTGCATATTTGGAGTCCAATTTAAAGAGCAATGCTTATATTATACTCTCATTTGAGTCATTTTAGTCTGATATTACTGGAACCGTGCACAAAGTGATTTGAGGCTCCAACCACATTGTAAAAATATCCAGGCCACTGGGATAACCACAGATTTCATGAACCTATTTTTCAATCCTTTTAATATTGTGAATGAGTTCAAAAACCTATGAAGAGATGTCTTTTATCACTGAACTCAGATTGAGATGCAGTCAGCAGTTTAACTTGGTTGGTTTACTAGGCATTGAACCAAAACTTTACTGATATGATGTGGTAGCATTATTGCTACCAGCATTTCTGTATATTTTTAAGATTCAAGAGGATCATTACTGTTAGAAAGAAAGCATTGAAATCATATGTATTAAACAAAACAAGAAATACAAGATATGTTGTGAAACATTTGACCAATTAACTTTACACAAATGAATATTTGATAAAAGGTAAATGCCAAATAAGTATTGATGTATTAAACAGTGATTGAATTATTATGTTTGCTTAATTGTCTACTAATGAAATGAATGCACCATAACACCATAGGACGCAGGAGTAGAAATTGGCCATTCAGTCCACAAGTTTGCTCTGCCTTTCACTGAGCTTCATGGCTGATTGGATAATCCTCAACTCCACCACTTTCCTGCCTTTTCCTCATAACACTTGATTCCCTTACTGACTAAAAATCTGTCTATCTAAGCCTTGAAAATATTAATGATACAACCTCAGTAGCCCTCTGTGATAAGGAATTCCACAAATCAGATTCATAACCCTCCTCATCTCTGTCTTAAAAGTACAATCCCTTATTCTGTGATTATGCCATCTGGTCCTAGATTGTCCCATAAGGGGAAGCAATCTTTCTGCATCTATCCTGTCAAATTGCCTAGGAATCTTGTATATTTCAGGAAGATTACTTCTCATTATTCTAAATATCAATGAATACAGACCCAATCCAGTCAACCTCTCCTCAGTAGACCGTTCCTCTATAGCTGGTATCATCCTAGCGAACCCAAACATGATGAATTATGAGAGATAGTAGGAACTGCAGATGCTGGAGAATCCGAGACAACAAGGTGCAGAGCTGGATGAACACAATAGGCCAAGCAGCATCATAGGAGCAGAAAGCCTTTCTGCTCCTACCATGATGAATTATGATGCTGCATTTACCCTGATCCATGGATTTTGGAGGAAGCTTATGAACATTTCAAATTGATTAAGGCTGACATTTGCACCATAGTCTCCCCTCCTTATAAACGTCAATTTTTGTGGTTCTATTGAGGAAGAGAAGAAAAATTTGCCTGTTTCTTCCCTACAGTAATAGAGACATAGCATCGTATAGATCTACAGCACAGAAAAAGTCACTTGACAAATTGCATCTACACCAGCCAAAAACAACCACTTATCTATTCTAATTCCATTTTTCAGCACTTGCCCCGTAGCCTTTCATGGCTTGGCATCAAAAGTGCAGATCTAAATCCATTTTCAAAGCTATGAGGGATCCTGCCTCTTACCACCCTTTTATAGTGGGTATCACACTCTGCGTGAAAAAGTTTTTCCTCTCATCTGTTGTTAACCTTCTGCCCCTTGCCTTGAATCTATGTCATTAATCACTCCATTAAGGGGAAAAGTTTCTTCCTGTCTACTCTATCTATGTCTCTCATAATTGTATGCATCTCCAACATGTTCCCCTTAATCAGCCCTGTTGTGAGGAAAACAACATCAGTTTGTCCAATCTCTCCTCATAACTGAAACTCTCCAGCCCAGGCAACATCTTGGAAAATCTCCTTTCCACCGTCTCCAGTGTTATTACATCCACCTATAATGTGGATTCTAGAACTGTAGGCAATATTCTATCTGTGGTCTAACCAATGTTTTATCCTGTTCTAGCATTGCCTCCCTGCTCTTAAACTCTATGCCTCAGTTACTAAAGGCAAGTATCCCATATGCCTTCTTAACCTCTTTATCCACACGTCCTGATAGCTTAAAGGACCAGTGTACATGCACACCAAGGTCTCTCTGATCATCGGTGTTTGCCAGGATCCCACCACTCATCATGTTCCCCTATCTTATTTGTCCTGCCGAAGTGTATCACCTCACATTTACCTAGATTGAAATCCATTTGCTACCGATGAGCCCATCTGACCATCCTGTCTATATCCACATGTAATCTAAGGCTATCCTCCTCATTATTTACCATCCCACCAATTTTTGTTTCATCCGTAAACTTACTGATTAGCCCTCCAACATTCAAGTCTAAAACATTTATATAAATCATCAACAGCAAGGACCCCAACACTGACGCCTGTGAGATGCCACTGGACACAGACTTCCAGTTGGAAAAACACTCCTCAACCATCAACATCTGCTTCCTGCCACTTAACCAATTGTACATCCAATTTGCCAAATTTCTTCCCTTTTCTATCAGTCTCCCATGTGGGACCTTATCAAAGTCTTGCTGAAGTGCAAGTAGGCTACATCAAAAGCATTGCTCTCATCTACATGTCCGGTCACCTCTTTGAATAATTCATCAAGTTGGTCAGACCCTGACCTCCCCTAACAAGACCAAGCTGACTGTTCTGGATTAATCTCTATCTCTCGAAATACAGATTAATTCTGTTCCTCAAAAATTGCTTCCAATAGTTTCCCTGCCACCGATATTAGGTCGACCACCTGCAGATTCCTGGTTTATCCCTGGCTCCCTTCTTGAATAATGGTACCACATTGGCTGTCCTCCAGTCCTTCAACACTTCTCCTGCGCCGAGAGAGGAATTGAACATTTTTGCAAGCAGTAGGTTCGCTAAAGGTCCCCATTGCTTACTTCTATCATGGGTGTACAAGGGGATGAGTATAAACACAATTACTAAAAGAAAGGTCATTTGTGGAGAGAGGTGGTGAGAGGGCAGGAGTGCAATCATGAGTTCAGTTGAAAACAGGAAAGAAACAGAAGAAAATGTCGCAATGTTTGGGTAAACTTGGAGACAGTTGTAACTGATATCCTGAGAGAAGTCAATTGCTGAAGCAAAGCAATTTGTCTCACACAATGTATTATATTTGATTTTCAGTGACTGACTTTATACCGGCAATATTAATAACTTATATGAGCAATGTCCCAAAAAATGGGAATGTAATAAGGGGCCAATTAAACAATTCTGGGAGTGGAACATTTTACAGTCTTTAACAATATAGAGCACATCCAGAGCACTTAATGTTATGGTTCTATATTTTGTTACACAGGTTCACCAATCTTATACCAGGTCTGGTAACTGGATGTGGGTTTATTTATTTGAAGATGTATTGCTGGGTCGCCCAACATTCAGAGCTATTTCAGGGGTTGAGCAACTATTGTTACAGGAAGGTACAGCTGTATGCCCTCGCACAACTGATGCAAGCTAGACTGTGCAATGGCTGCCAGTCACGTCCTGCGCATCATGATCTCTTGTTCATTAGCATGTTCTTTCTTAAAAGTGATATCACAAGAACCCCCTTCCAAGATAACATCACACATGTTGAGAATGAAAATATTCTGCCGTAGGGTAGTTATGAAATCTACTTATGGAAAATAAGCCTATACTTGAGAATTTAAGAGTTTAAGAGTCTGTATAACAGATAGATGATTTAATAATTTTCCTAGATCTCATAATGGTGTAACCTTTCTGTGAGGTCACTTAGGTTGTATGTATGATAGTGCTTTGGATACAGTCAGAAGGCTGATTGTTTTCATTGTGATCTTCCATAACCTTGCTCTCTGAGTTTATCTTTGGATGTGTTCTACATACAATTGGCACACTAGGTGATACACAATTGTTCAATTCCCTCAGTTAGCTTGTGTCTCTCCTCAGCATTGTCCTATTAGGTGTTGTGACTTCAAATGGTCTCAGCTCACTTCACAGTCTGAACACTTCTGTGGTGACCAGGTTCCTAGGGTAGGCAGTTCTACACCTGCATGTTGGTCATGTGCCTTCTTCATTTTCCCTTTCTTTTCAAGAACGTACAGAGGGATATGGGCCAAGAGTGGGCAAGTGAGACTGGTTTAGTTTTGGAAACTTAGTTGGCATGGACGAGTTGGACCGAAGGGTCTGTTTCCATGTTGTTCGATCCTATGACTCTTTGACTAGGTGAATCTAGAACCGGGGACATAGTCTAAGAATTAGGGCTAGGCTAATCCGGAGAGATGTTATAAAGCACTTCTAGGCACAAAAAGTAGTGGAGGTTTGGAAGTCTCTTCCTCAAATGGTGGTCGATGCTAATTCAATTAATTCAAATCTGAGCTAGACAAATTTTTATTAAGGAAGGGTATCAAAGGACAAGGCCTAAGATAGGTAAATGGAGTTAGGCCATAGATCAGCCTTGTTCGTATTGAGTGGAGAAGCGGGCTTGAGGGGCTTAATGGCCTGCTCCTCTTCCTATGTTCATCTCCTCAGCTGCTTCCTTAAGAACCTTTCCTTAAACATAATCCATGATTTCATTCACTCTGGGAGATCTGATTGGATCCCAACGTCCTGAAAAAATCATGGGGTGCTTGGGTGGATTGTATTCTCAGTGCTGTCTCACAATCTTGAGAGCATTTTACTGATGGCAGGACTGGTTGTTGAGAGTCAGCCAACCCCAAGATGGTGGTGATGCAATTTTCATATTTAAAGCCTCAATTAGTAGCCAGTTTACATTGTCATCAACACTTTGCAATGCCACAGCTAGATGGAAGGCATCCTCCCAACATCAGCCCAGGCAGGAAGGTGTCGAGTGCCAAAGAAGTTGGTGAAGGAAGAGGGGCAGCACCCATAGCGCCACCTGCATCCCCAGAGATATTTGTCCTCTGACCAATGCTCAGTGATTATTAAAAAATTAAACTAGCCCAGGTCTTGAAGTCTTCAGCATTCTTCACCAATGACCAACTCTCTGAGTGTTGCTACAATTTACCATGGCATAAAAGAGGAAAGTCTTCATATGCTTTAGTTTATGTTATTCACTGGATAAAGTACAATTCTTCATTGCACAATACAGAAATTCAGATTTGATTGTCTGCACTGTCCCTTTGCTTTCATATTTTCTGAGTTATTCTCAATGATGTATCCTCTTTTTCAAAGCTGTGATAGATGATTGACTTCAGCTGTATTCAGCTTAGGACGTTTTGTTGATGCAGATGTTCAATGGAACTTCATCATGAATGTTTAGCTGTGTTGAAAAATCACAAATAGATTCAGTTCAGCATTGGTTATTTATGCTTAAATTTAGTGGAACCTTTTCGTGAACGTTCAAATGGTTTCTATTCTAACGGAATAAAAACCAAAAGAACTGCGGATGCTGTAAATGAGAAACAAAAACAGAAGTTGCTGGAAAAGATCAACAGGTCCGGCAGTATCCATGAAGAGAAATCAGACTTAACGCGTCAGGTCCAGTGATCCTTCCTCAGAACTCAGCCACCAGACTCAAAATGTTAACTCTGATTTCTCTTCACAGATGCTGCTAGACCTGCTGAGCTTTTCCAGCAATTTCTGTTTTTGTTTCTCATTTAAAGGATTCTGCTCATCAGGATTTGGTGGCATCTCAGAGGGCACGTGAGCTTAGTTATTTTAACAGAGCCATGAGCTGTTAATTGGATTATGTTATTTTAAATTGGGTTCAATTGTTATTTACTTTGATTAATTCATTAGCTTCTCAAAGACTTTGCATTGTTCTTTTTGAAATTTTGAGTTCTGTATATCATTAATACTGGCTGACAGGGTTTTTTTTTGGAGGGAGGGGAGAGGTGGGAAAGAAGACTTTGCACTCATTTCCAGAACTGAGCCGATGTCTCAGAGAATGAAGGTGTTTTTAAGTCTGGCACTTTGTAAGTCTAGCTCCCTTGATCAAGATGAATAAGAAATTAATACAATTGCCACAGTGAACTCTAGATAGATGCTCATGATTTCTTCCATATTGTCTATCTAGCTAAATTCAGGATCTCTTTTTCACTGGTTGTTTGGGCAGGGGCTGATGGACTCTTGCAAATGGGATGTAATGCTCTCCTCAGGGTAATCTATTGTCTTACTTCCTGAAGCAGCATTTCCACTGCTCCCTCTGAGAACGTAGGCACCTTCAGCTCTCCTTGATACTCAGCAGCCATTCTGCATCACTTTTTTGAACACAAATAATAGATGTTGCCATTCCACTTAAGATAACTGTTGCCTTTTAAATTCTGCAAAATCGAGATGTGGGGGGAGTTACCTTAGGTGACAGCGCAAATTGCGTAACATTGCATTGACCCAACCTGATCCAGTCCCACTGAAGTGGATGAGATTGAATTTTACGCAGGTAGAAAAGATGGCTGACATGATATTGGCACAACCAATCAAAACAAATCCGTACTCCATTATTTCTTCATTTCCTTCACTCAATGAGAGAGCATCAATCAAAATTATTCCCATGTTCTGTGTTTGCACAAGTAACTCTACTATGGCTAGCCATGAAAATTACAGCAGGGCATTTTAATTTTGGGTGGTGAAAATTTTGCTCTATACCCAGTTTAAAAATCCAGATCTACATTCTCTATTTTGGGGATTAGAATTAAAATAAGAATAACAAGATAATTATTAAAAATTAGTCCTTTTAACCAATTACCAAATAATTTTCATTGAAGGATGAGTCTTTTCAGATAATTTGCATCAGATTTTTTTTATTTAAAATCCCTGCAGAGTGGAAACAAGGCCTTCAGCCAAATAAGTCTACACTGACTCACCAGGCACCCCTCCCTATCCCTGGAACCCTGCATTTCCCATGGCCAATCCACCAAACCTGCACCTCTTTGGACTGTGGGAGGAAACCAGAACACCCAAAGGAAACCCACACAGACAGTCATGCAAGGCTGAAATTGAAACCAGGTCCCTGGTGCTGTAAGGCAGCTGTGCTAAAAACTGAGTCACCATATTGTCTGCCTTTAGAAATATTTTGGACAGTTTTAGTGAGGCAGTCCAACAGGCTGCAGGATACATTTTTACCTGGTGCCTGGATAGTTAGCTGTTTTGGGTGAGGGTGGGTGGAAAATCCCACCCTTTATAGAGCACACTTCATATACATTCCATTGATTTAATTGAAATGGAAATCAGGAAATTTCTCAAAAGGGTGAACACTCCGTTTGTGATTTGTTCTTATTTTGGAGAATAACAATAATATGTTGCATTTTCGGCTGAGATATTTGTGACAAAGTTGTAGGATCCAAACATATTGTTTTCATTACCCTTGTACATTATTTGTAAATAGGTTAACATGTAAATTGCTTTAGCAATGTCTAATTCTAGAGTGTAATTATGTCTGTGACATCTTCACTCAGTCTTTTCAGCAATGATTGTCATTTCCCATGTTTCTGATCAGTTTCAAAATCTCCTCTGTGGCCAGCTGTGCTCTTAATTTTCTTTAGCACTCATTCTCACCCTTGGAGTGTGCCAGGTCTGCCAGCCCAAACATTTTAAGACCAGTCCATTGTCCCAATTCCAAGGAACTTTGAAACTTCATTTAGTATCACTCTAATAAAAATCTTACTAATATGCTAACATCAGTCTTAGAGTCCATTTATATTCTCCTAACAGCTTATCTCAGTTCCCACGAGTCCCATTTAAAACAGGCCAGATCTATCAGCTAGGTTTCCAAGTCTCCCACTGTCTCGGTCTACCACCGAATCCAAGACATTTTTTTAAACTAACCTCTGGTGCTTTTTTCCCAAAACACTTATTTGATTTCTGATCAATAGTGTACCACTTCCCTACAATGAATTACTTAGGTATTTAATCATGAATACTATAGACTCTGAACAAATTCCCATAAAGAAGCTAAGCGCTCTGCTGGTAACTACAATGTTGTCTGAAAATCTTTCAATTTCTGCACATTCCATTATATTAGGGTGAAAGTTATCAACAGTTTTCTTGATGAGTGGCAGTGAATGTTATAGGCAGTTTAGATTTTGGACCTATATGTATCCTGATTCATTGTAGTTCAAGTGAATTGTCAGAAATTGTTGATTTACAGTATAAGCTGCTCCAGTAAAAGAGTCAAACAAAATCCTAAATTGTTAAAGGAAGTGTAAATCTTCCCTAAGCTAATTGTGAAAAGAAATATTATCAACGGGATATTCCATAAATCACTAATTTATTGTAGGTTATTGGCTTTTTAAGCAAATGGCCAATATTTGATAGCTTTACGTCTATGAGAATGCTTGGTGTAATAAATTATGCAAATTAGTGCATACAAGTTGAATGACTTTTAGGTGAAAACTAATCAGCTACAAACTTTTTTTGATTCACTGAGGTTGTTTGGAATATATTTCCTGGCTTAAAGAACCACCTTTGTTCAAACAATATTTAAATTCTTACTGAAATTCTTTACTTGAAGGATAAAATTACTTAGAGAGAAATAGATTTAAACAGTTAAGGCAATAAAAATTTGATCATGAGTTATAAAGCAGACATTATCATTAAAATTATGTCATGAACTCGTGTGACTTGGTAAATTTGTTTTGCTGGTGGAATCTGAATAAAAACTAGGTTAAAATTTGCTGGAGCTGCATGACACTTTGTGAGTCCTCTTTCATTCACAACCCAAACAGAACATTTGGGACCATAGCTAAAGACTTCACCCACAGTCGAAGTGGTAAAGACTTGTATTTATATCGGGCTTTTCACGATAATGGACATCTCCCCCCCACATCACTGACTGCACAACATCAGACAGATTAGAAGTTTTACGAATCCTCCAGGATGCATCCTCTTTGGATTTGGAAATTTGGTTGGGCTCAGGGTTGAAGATTGTTGACTTTGATAATGTTCTTGATGGAGGCTTGTGAGTACCTTAACCTGGACAATCTTTAAGCTCTTGGATCTCTTTTGCAGACAATTGCTTCATTGACAATCTCCGGAGAACATTCAGTCTTATTATTTTCCTTCATGAAGGACACTGACATGTTTAAACAGGCACTTATCTTTTTTTGTACTATCCTGGATTTCTGAAC
Organism: Rhincodon typus; assembly: GCF_021869965.1. Taxonomy (NCBI): domain Eukaryota; kingdom Metazoa; phylum Chordata; class Chondrichthyes; order Orectolobiformes; family Rhincodontidae; genus Rhincodon; species Rhincodon typus. The sequence continues at coordinate 38,319,233 of NC_063347.1, forward strand.
CTAATATTTGCTTTTTCTTTTTGGCAGTATCCTAGATTTCGCACTTAGTCAATTGCTTCTTGACAGTATCCTGGATCTCTGAGCCTAATGTTTTTTTTTGAACCATGTCCTGAGCCTATGGACATTTTTCATCCTATTTCAAGATGGCTTCCTCAGAGCTGTATGCATCACCTGCTCAAATTATGTGAACAGGCTTTTATTCTCAATCGGCCAGAATATCACGACTGGGAAGCCCTATGAAACCATTCGCTGATTGCCTTTTCACAGAATTTTCTCTGACTTGTTGGATATTTCTTGAACAGTTGTGGCATGACATGTTGTTGTTCCTTTATTAGTTCTATCTTGAAATTAACTAGTTTAATTCCTTCCATAATATGAAAAAGATTGAGGTTAAAGCCCATTACATGCTCAAATGTGCGTATTTTTGGTTGCCAAGTATGTTTAAGTTCTCTGTTATTTGATACTCAATGTGTTGCAGAGTTGATTTTGTATACCTTTAATCTTTACTGGTATACCTTCTAGACCATGTAGTTTCACAGTTGTAAGCTGTAAGATATGTTTCTTCACACATGGTACACTATATGACAATAGGTTAGTTCTGGGTAACCCAGTTCCTTTTTGAATGTCTTTGAGACTGATAGGTTCCCTTGCACTGCAGCATTGGAATTGACTCTTATTATCTGCCATCTGTAGCAGTTTCTCATGTGCATCTTTAAGGATTTTGTTCCTTAAGAATTGAATGACTTCTGCTGATTTCCTGTGATGAGGTTGATGTTTTCCTCATAGCACTGATTGTGTTGCATCAGACTTTTGCTTCACTCATCATATGAATTGCTTGCTCTGAAGTCAATCTTGCTCTGATCTTAATCACTTCTCTCATCAACAACATTTTTCTCTCTTGTGAATTTTGAGTTTAAAAATCTATAATCACATTTTCCCACTAATCTGGAGATCATTTCTGAAATTATCTATGGTTTCTCCTACATGCTGAACTCTTCTGTTAAAATCCTGGTTGTTGAAGAATTTTATTAGTTTTGAGATTAAAATTGTTGTCAAAACCTTGCAGAGCTTCATTAAAGAAATAGATTGCTTCTTTTATGCCTTGGTAATCTCTAGCTTAATCAGTTATAACACAATTTAATATAAAAGTGTATATGCTTGTTTAGTTTCTGATTTAGTATCAAGTTTTAATGTAATTTTATTTGTTAAGAATTGTTTTCTCCATGATGTCCGATTCTATGTTTTATTCAGCCCATCTCTGAAATTAAATCTTCCCAGTGAAATTATTTCTGCTGTCATATCTTTCAAATGTGATCACTTATTTTTCTTTTTTTTAAAGGCTTTTAATTTTGAAGTTTAACAATGGTCCTACTATATACTTCTGGCTTAGAGGGTTTTCCAGGCCTGCAGCTAAAATGGATGATTCCTGCTTTTGCCGTAGCTCCTCAAAGAGTATCCCACTAATCATGGCCTTAGTAAATTATTCCAGTTTCCTTAATGGCTTTCCTAAATGAATCCCACTGCCCATGGCTTTAATAAATGATTTCATTCTCTTAACAGCTGAACTCAATGAATTTTTCTTCCTGCAGCTGTAATAACTTGAATCCTGTTCCTTTAATGGATTTCCCTAGATTCTTCACACTGTCCACATCCCTACTAATAATTTCCATTGCTTTATTGCTTTTCCTAGATGAGTACCGATTCTGCAGTTTAATAAATTTTTCCTGCCTTGACTGCAGGCATTATGTAATGGATATCCCACATATTCCGTGGCCTCAATAGTTTCTGAACTTCATTTTTGTTTTAGACTTGTGTGCTTAGGCTTCTAAAATTCCTCTTTATTGCACTAATTCTAGTTTTAAACTTCTCTTGTGCCCTTTGATTTCCCTTAACTGGAGGCTTAACTGCCTTCTGGGTAATTAAGAATAGGTAATACATGCTGCCCTGGCCATCATCACCCACATCCCATGAATGAATGAAACCATTGATCAGGTTGCCTTCTGGTGTCCACACACTATAACAGCAGTACAAGATCTGGGCTGTTAGTACTTTTCTAACTCCTCACTTTTCCAGCCGAAGAGACTGTGCGATTTTAGAGCTTATTCCTTACCAGCCAGGGATTTTAAACTTTACAGATGGAACTTGTAACATTCACCAGTTAAACTCCAACTTGGATCAACTCCCAGAGACCATCGCCTGCCTCATGATGCAGCCTGCATCTACTTTGGAATGATTAATACCAGCGGTCTAATCAATTCCAAATTGTCCCACTGCAGCATATCTGTTACCAGGTCTGAAATACTTTTTATATAGACTGTAGACTCTGCCTTGTTACATTTTGCCTCAAGGATCTGTTCTATGGGGTTGTTGAATGCTCAGCACCTCTAGAGGCTGTCTATCACCAGATTCTTCATGTTTAACCACTTGCTATTTAATTGCAAGGTGAGGAAGCCCCACATGGGATCATATTGTACAATGGATCCCCACTACATTTTGATAAAAGATACATCTGATAGATTCACTGCCACCATTATTTTTCCTGATAGGGATCTATAAAGCTTGGTTATTCCACTGCGGTAAAGTAATACCACTTTATAAACTGATGAAAAGAAGCACATATCTTAAACAGTTTATTCATGAAAGCAATTAGATACAACTGGTATGATAGATATAGCTAGTCAAACTATGAAAGTGTCCTCAATGTTATGATTTATCCTCTTGACGTCCAAAGCTGTTCCCCCAGCTAAGCTCATCAGCATTAACTGTTTCAGACCCTTATACCTTCACAGTGAAAGACAGCTACCATTTTCAGAGCTAACAAAGGATTGTCAAGTTGCTTAGCACCTGTGGCGATTTATAATTGGGAAGTATCATTTCTTTGCTATACATCACTGGACAATTTATATATTAATCATGGCAAATACAGTAAACTTACCATTATTTGGAAGCAAAGACTGGCCTAATGGTCTGCAGTAATCAACTCTGTATCTCATTTTTTAGTTATCAAAATAAGAGATGAAGCAACATTGCAACTGTGCACTCACACAGAATTTCACCACTTAGATATTGCAGAGAGAGAGAGAGAGCTCAGTATAACAAAAGTATTTGATATTGTTTACATACTGAATTTTATAGAAACCATTATTATATCATCGGTCTATAAATTGTGTATTGCCTTAGTATGTCAAATTGTATTTGGGTCTAAGACTTCCAGCCTAGCTTTAAATCCTTTATATTCAGGCCTGATTGTATTGTTCAAACTAGCTTGGAGCAGCATTGATTGTGAGAACACATTCTGAAGCTGTGCCTGTTAGACAGAAGCTGAATTGATTTCAAAAGACTGTGACCAAACATTTCAGACTCTTCGGTGCCAAAAGCTCAACTTTTACACTGTCAATAGCGAAACATAATAATATGAAGCAGTGCAGGTCAAATAACTCACTAGAATGCATTGAACAGCCTTCGATGTGTTTTTTTTTTATGGTTTCACTGTTCAATGAACTTTTTGGCAGGGTTTGCAGGTTCCCAAGTGCCCTGAAGGAGAGTATATTGTAGGTATATTTCAAAATGTTCAATCAGGATTTGTTGTTTCCACCATAAATTCAACTAGAGTGTTGCAAGCTTTATTCCAAAAATCTTGACTGTAAAAGGCTTTATTGTTTTAATTTCATTTTGCTAGATTTTTAACCACTATTAGTTGTGATACATTGTTAAAGTTCTGCTTTGTATTAAATTCAGAAAAAGAAATCAACACATTTTAAATTTATTTCCCGAGCAATTCAGCTATAGGAGAGAGTAACATTAGTTTATGCATCTCTTTAATCTTGTTTCATCACTTATTCTGCGAAAACTGCATGGTGACAGCATTTAATTAATAGAATAAAGGTGCACTGCAGAAATTTGCCAAAAATCCTTAGACAGCACCTTCCAAATCCTTGACCACTTGCATCTAAAAGGACAAAGGCTACAGATACATGGAAACATCACCACCTGCAAGCACCCTCCAAGGCACTCACCACCCTGACTTGAAAATAAAGCTCTGTTCTTTCCGTAATTCTGGGTCAATATCCTGGAACTCCCTCCCTAATGGCATTGTGAGTTTATCTACAGCACATGGATTGCAGCAGTTCAAGAAGGCAGCTCACCACCACCTTCTCATGGGCAACTAGAGTTGGGCAATAAATGCTGGCCAGCCAGTGATGCCCACGTCTCATGTCCCACCTGAATATAAAAATTAAAGCTGTGAGAAGCACTTTGAACCAATTGGACCATTAGGTTTTCAGGTTATTCTTTTATTAATATATTTTGGGACAAGAAACATATCTGTTTAAAATATTTATGAAAATAGAAAAATATTATAGATGTTCACTAAATTTCATAAGAAATAACTATATTAGGAAATATAATTCCTCAGATAATAATCTGAATGGATTCTGTTTAATATTTATGCACCACTATCTTTTTTCTGACACAGATAGCCTGATTGCAAATCTGATTATTAGTTAAACTCATAAAACTGAATCAAAGTTATCCAAAATGATTGAGAAGGTCACTAAAATCTAAAACCTCGATATCAGCATATTAGAAGCTACCACCTTGGAGATCCATTTATTTTGATCTGTGAGATGTTTCGGGATTTTTAGTTTTTTCCTGATTCGATATGTTTGTACTCAAATAAAAAAAAAATACATATCTGGGTTAAAGCTTGATAAATGGAACACAGTCTACTGATGAAGCAAGTCTTGACTGTTCCACATTTTTTGTCCTGCTCCTTGAGTGTCATCTTCTAAAATTATAGCAGGCAAATATTATTCCATAGAAAATAATAAGGGATGATGCGATTTAATATTGATGAACGACAACCTTGTTCTGACCCAGATACTTAAAGAATGTCTGATTATTCTTTGAGAACTCTGTCTGGCTAAATATTTGGTCTTACCTAAGGGCCATTAAGTACAAGAATCTTAACAGCATCTTGCTTATGATGAGAGAAGCTTTCCAATGCAGTATCGAAGTAATGCAATTAACCTTCACTCAATTTGGAACATTCCACGATCGTCTGCTGCAACTACCTGTCATTTTTTGGAAGCCAGTGCTAATCAGGTCCTGTCTGGCTTGTAGCTGGGTTCTGTCCTGGATAATGACAGCTTCCTCCACCCCAATGTCCTCATCTTCCTCCTCAGAAGATAGTTCCTGCTCCCCCAGTTCCTCAGCACCCAGAATATTGCTTCATTGCCTGCTTCAGTTGTACAGAGTATAACAGGCTGGGATGATGCAGCACACTCAGTCTGGATGATACCAGAAGCCCTCCCCCAGACCTGTTCAAGCAGTGGAACCACATCTTGAGTAACCCTATCATCTGTTCCACCAGACACTGCTCGAAGCATGTGCAGCATTAAACCTGGGTTCTATAAACCTGGGCTGAGCAGTGGTCACAGTGGGTATCCCTTGGCCCCCAGTAGCTAGCCTTGACAGGCACCTGGACCTCAAATGCAACAGGTACAGGAGAGCACTCTAGGATGTAGGAGTTATGGCAGCTGCCAGGGTAGCGGGCACACACCTCCATGCAGCGGTGACAGTGATCACAGATCACCTGATCATTAATGAACTGGAACTCCTTCCTGTTCTGAATTCCACTGTGTTGTGATACAGTCCTTTCAGTGCCATATGTGTGCAGTCAATGGCTCCCTGTATCTGGGGGAAGCCAAATTCTACTGTAGAATTTCAAATTCTACTGTTTGGCTGCTACACTGACCTCATTATTAGGGAACAAAATGAATCAGTATGCTCTTTCACAGATTGTGTCAGTCTCTAACCTGATGTATATGTGGGTATATGACTGAGAGATCCCACACAGGTCTCCTGTTGCTCCCTGAAAGGAGCCAGTTACAGAGAAGTTCAAAGAAGCTCTCACCTTCACAGTCACTAGGAAAGAATGGTCTCTCACTCCTACTGCCCTCAGGTCCCACTCTGACATCTGGCACAGCCCTGTCACAGTGTCCCTGGTTGTATGGAGACTCCACCAACATTGCATCTCCTTCAGTCAGAAAATGGAGCTGAGGCAATAATCTCTGGGCCTCTGGTAGACCCCATACATCCTGAGGGAAACTGTGGCAGTTATCTCTCCCTGAACTAGGTGCTTCTCCTCCTCCATGGAAGCCTGTTGCTGCTCCTGGGCTTGCTATCAGCTCTGGTCCTCTTGCATCCACTTTCACCTTCTTAGAAAGGCAACTACAGAAGTCAGCATCTCACCAGCACCTGGGTGTGTGGCTCTTGCTGGAAATGACAAAAATTGGGAATACAAGAAGTGAAAGAGGTTCTTATGTGTTAGAAGAGTCATTGTTGATCTACCCTGCAGAAAATGTCTGTACACACTCCTCCAGACAGTGCTACATACTGCACCCTGTCAATGAAGGCCATGACTCCATCACTCAGCTTCAGCCTCAGTGCGTGCACTAAATTGGTGAAGGTGCAGCAGCAGCTACGTAACCAACACATCATGTCAAGAAGAGAGTGCCTGCTGAACTCTGACCCCTTCCCACCCTAGACCCACATTGGCAAGCATTGGCCTTTTCTTACATTATTGATGTTAGCCTCACTGTCCTTGAGTGCCAAAGTTCAATTTTTCAGGCACCAATTGCATGGTGAAAATCACCTTTGACAAGTATTTGAACCCTAAACACTTTCATTTTGCATGCACAGCAAAGAGCAAAGGATCCCAGCAATGAGGCCTGTGGAACCCTACTGGAAACAGTCTTCTAGTTACAGTAATATTCCTCTGCTAAGACCTTCTGCTTCCTGCCTTTCAGCTAATTTTTGATCCAACATGCTGTTTTGCCTTAGATCCCATGGATTCTTTACTAGTGCCATGAAGAACTTTACCAAAAACCTTGTTAAAGTCTATGTAGACAGCATCAAGTGCATTCGCCTTCATCGAAACTCCTTGTCGCCAACACAAAAAAAATCAATTTTGTTCAACATGATCTTCCCTTAATAAATCTGTACTGATTAACCCAGATTAATCCATATCTCTCCAAATGCAGTTATATTCTATACCTTAGAATTCTTTCTAATTGCATTCCCCACCACTGAGGTTAAACTGATTGGTCTATCATTTCCTGATCTATTAATTAATTTTTTGAAAACAATGGGATCATGTTAGCTATCCTGTAGTTCTCTGGCACCTCACCGAAAGTGAGAGAGGATTTGAAAATTACTACCATGGCCCTTGATATCTTCGACCTTGCCTTCCTCAATAGCTTGGGAAACATCTCATGGAGGTGTACAGTTTTCTCCAATTTTAAGACTTCCAAACCTGCCAGCACCTACACTCTCTCTCTCTTTCTCTCTCTCTTGATTTCTTGTAATATTTTATGGTCTTTCACCCTGATGTTTACACCTGAGTTACCCTTTTCCATTCACAACTGTTCCAATGTCTTCTGGTCCACACTCAGATTACCCCTATGGTCCCTATTAGGCCTTACCCCTTCACAAGTTATTCACTTGCTCTTTATATATTTAAAGAAGACCTTTGGGCTTTCCATTATTCTATCCACTCGTGATTTTCATGCACTCCCTTTATTTTCCTAATTTAGTTGATGAGATCCCTCTTGCACATTTCATCCTTTAGGGATACCGCCATATTGAGCCCTTAATGTCTGTCATAAGATTGTCTTTTATTTCCTAATCTCAACCTTTAGTTTCTTGCATATCCAGGGTTCTCCAATCTTGGTCCTACCCATTGTCTTTACAGGAACATATTTGTCCTACAATTTCTCTACTTCCTCCTTGAATGCAGCAAGGATCGGCTTTCAATCAACTTGGTCCAAATTACATCTTTACTGAAATTAGCCTTTCCTTATCTTTTTCCAATAACTACCCTAAATCTAACTTGAGTTATTGTCCCCATCTCCAAAATGCTTATATGTCTTCCAACTGCCCAGGCTTATTTCCAAATGTTAGGTTCAGGACTGCCCCCTCCTTTGTCGGGTTTTCTACATATGTGTTTAAACAAAATCTCCTGGATGCAGTTTGCTGTTATTCTGTGATGTACCTGTGAATTCAGTAGTCATGTGATATTGTCTTCTGCTGGAGAATTGTAACCAAACTAACTCCAGAGTACAGATTTTTTTTTGTGAGATCCTCATGTATACAGTGTGAACAAATACTGTTTGAATAAATACCTTAAATCTGACCTGAATTTATCTAAATAGATGAACAAATACTAAAACAAAAATGGCAATGTGAAAGAAAAATTGTTTAACTACCAATTTGAGTATTTATTTTTGAGGTAATAACAAGCAAAGTGGATAGACAGGAATATGTAGATATGGTGATGTGCAATTTTTCCAAAATGCAATTGATAAGATGCCACATCAAAGTCACCAAACAAGATAACAGTACACAGTACATGGGTTAACATTTTTGCACAAATAGAGGATTTGTTAAGAACAAGAAGTAGAGAGTAGGGGTAAGTGGTTATATTTTGAGTTTTCAAGTGCATTTGTGCAGGATCATCAAATATATGCAATCTATATTAATGACTTGGATGAAGGGAATAAATGTGCACTTGCTAAATTTGCTGAACACACCAAGAAAGCTAAAAAAGTAAGTTGTCAAGAGGGGGGTAAAGATAAAGTTGCTATAGTCTTACCAGACCATAGGTCTGCTCTCTCACTAGATAGAGATGACTAGTGATGGTTTAACCTAAGGACAACAACACCCCCTGCAAGGGACACATCAAGAAGGAGAGCCCTTCATGGTAACTTTAGCTAGTGCAGGAACTAAACCCACACTATTGGTATCATTATCCATTGCAAACCAGACATCCAGCCAACTGAGCTAACCAATGGCTACTTAGTTAACACTTCTGTGAAATATCCTGACTACTTAAGTCAGGCAATTTCCTCTTGACTAGTATCCTGAATTCCTTGCAGAAATTCATCAAAAGCTTTGGTGACCTCTTTTATGTCTATGTACATAACTATACCATTGTTAGCTTTTCTAACAATTGAATACAAATTTTGGAAGCAATTCTCTGCCATTATAATTGTTTTTTCCAAAGTTTCCAATTTAGTGTTCTATTACATCCATCTTGAAAGAAAGTTTTCCTGGCAATATTATTTACGGTGCCATTTCTTCACAATATGATTATTTATTCTTCTTACATTAAAGCTTTTCAATTCTCCAGAATCTTAATGTTACTTTACTCTTGTTGCTTTAAAGACTATTTATCATGCAATCTCTTAATACTACTTTATTCTCTTTGCCTGAAAGAAATGTGGTCTTATTTTCCTTGTATTAAAGATTTTCAACCATGCAGTATAGAAATGCTGCTTCCCTGTACCACTTATGGAAGAATATTCCCTTGCTTTTACCACCAAAGTTGAGGTTTCATGTCTTTTTGTGGCCAAAATAGAGTTTTTCTGCCTTTCACTGCTAAAATAGAGGTTTATGTCTGTGCCCTTTGGTATTGACTTCTCTATGAGGGGAAACAAGTTTTTCCCATTTACTATATTTATGCTCCTCATAATTTTGCACATTTCAATTAAGTCACACCTCAACCTTTCTCTGATCTAAGGAAAACAGCTCTAGCCTACCTAATTTTTCTTCAAAACTGCAATATTCAAGCCCTAGCAACATTCTTGTAATAAATCGCTTCTGTATTCTCTAGAGCAAACATATCCTTCCTGTAATGCAGTGACCAGAGCTGGACACAAATTTCCTGCATTTTATAAATTTCCAGCATTACATCCCTGCTTTTGTGGTCTATTCCTTATCTGTTAAATGAAATTTACTAACTCTAACTTTATCACATCCTATCTACCTGTTTTGCCACATTCAAGGACCTGTGGATATGCACTTCAAAGTCTCTCATTTACTCAACCCCTCTCAATATCCTCCCATTTATTAAATATTATCTGGCTTTGTTTCCCCTCTCCGAATGCATTATGTCACACTTCTCCAGACCGAATTACATTTGTCACTTTTCCATCACTCAACTAGACCATTGATATCATTTTGGTGTTGATAGCCATCCCCTTCACTGTCTGATCAGTTCTTGTGCAAATTTCCCATTCATGGCTCTCACATTTCAGTCCAAATTACATATATACATCAAACAGCAAGGGACCCAATACTGAGCTGTGTGGAGCACCACTGGAAACTGCTTTCTATTCTCAAAAACACCCATCAATCATTACGCTTTGTTTTCTGTGGCTGAGCCAATTCTGAATTCAAATCATCACATTGCCCTGTCTGTATCCCATGGGCTTCTAATTTTGTAATAAGTTTGCCTTGTGCACATAGTCAGATGCCTTACCAAAATCCATGCAGAGAACATCAACTCCACTGTGTTCATCAATCCTCCTTGTTACGTCGTCAAAACAAATAGATGAATTTAGCAAGACATGAACTTGCTTTAATAAAAACATGTAGACTATCTCTGAAAAATCTCTGCTTTTCTAAATGTGAGTTTACTATGTCTCTCAAAATTGATTCTGATAATTTGTTTAAGTCAGGATGTCTGCCCTAAAATTATTTGGCCTATTCCTGCCACAATTTTAAACGATGGTACAATGTTTTCAAATTTCTAATCCTCTACTAGCTCACCTTTATCTAGACCGAGGATTGGAAAATTATTCCCCAAGCATCTGTTACTTTCTCCATGGCTTCCTCTCTCAGCCTGAGGCACAATCAATCTGATTTAGCCACCTTCAAGGATGTCGGCTCCTTCAGTACTTGCTTTGTGCTTATTCTTCCTAATATTTCACACTCCTCCTCTTTAGCTCAATATTTGGGTTTTCTTTGATTTTAGCTGACGATATTTTTTCATATCCTTTCCTTGCTTTCCTAATTTCCTTTCTTTACCCTGTACTTCCTATACGTCTCTAGACTTTCTATAGTTATATGGCTTTTTTGCGAATATCATAGCTTCCTTTTATTGTTTTATCTTGCCCTCCATGATTCTGGATAACTGGAAGGTTCTATATTTTACAGTATCACACTTTTTCTTTGTGGGGACATGTCTACAATGTGCCCATAGCATCTTTCTTTTGAATACCTCCCACTAATTGGACACTGATTTTCCTTCAAGATGTGATATCCAGTCCACTTGCACCTCTCATTTCTCAGTTTCTAAAATTTGTTTTCCCCTATTTCATGACTAATTTGGTTTCTGATTTCCTTGTATAGGGTTTTGGACAATATTTGGTTATCTCTGAGTTTAGAGTAAACCACCAAAGGAAGGTGAGACATTTGGGGAGGGGGCGTGGGGTTGTTGGGAGGGAGCAGGCAAGGATTTACAAAGAGACATTGACATACTAACTGAGTGGATGAAACTAGGCAGATGAATTGCAATGCAGATAAACACAATGTTATTCAAATGGATATGTCAAAGACAGATCTTGACTATTGTAAATGCTGAAATGCAAGGAACAGTAGAGGTCCAGGTCACTAAAATGTAGCTACCGTGTACAAAGAAAATAGTTAAAGAATTGAACGTAATGACAATTTTACATATAAAGGGTGAGAATATAAAGGGTAGGAGGTTTTGCTGGAGCTATACAAAGCTCTGTTTAGATCATAGTCCTGGAGCACTGTGTAATGCTCTGGGCATTGCACCTTTTGAAAAAGATAATGTAGCCTTGGAAGCAGTAGAGTGCAGATTCACCAGAAATTTATCAGGTCTTCAAAAACTAAATTATGCAGAGAGTTTATTTAAATGCATGTTGCGCTCCCAGGAATATACAAGATTTAGGGGTGAATTGGTTTAGATATTTAGTATTTTAAAAGGAATTGTTAGGGTCAGGAGGGAGAAACATATTTTTACTGCAGTGGGTAAGGGGTAAGGGGATATAATGGAAAAACAGAACCATATCATTCAGGCAAGAAGTTAGAAAACACATCTTCATACAAAGGTGATAAAAGTATGCCACATAAAGAAAAATACAATAGATGTTACTTCAGATCATCAATTGTTTAAACTCCAATTCTGATATCAAAAGTCCCTTGTTAGGGAAGGGATTAATCTATATGGAGCCAAGGTAGGAAAATGGAATTAGGATGCAGATCAGGCACAATTTCATTGAATGGCAGAACTGATTCAAGGGACTGAATGGTCTTCTGCAGTTCTAATCTACTTTAAACAGTTCCAGAGAGCACAGATTGAATAGATGGCATAAAATCTGAGTTAGCTGGTTGAAATATTTAAGTGAAGATCTAGACAGTGCTCAAAATGATTTTAAGGACAGATCATGCTTAATGATCAAGAGGGCTCATGAACCATGTACCCAATTTTTCTATCATAGTTTAGTCTTTTGTCATGGCATTAACTATCAGGTCTGGAAAGTCAATGGAGAGTCCTGCTTCAGGTTGTTGCTGGAAGTTTCTTCCAGCTGTTCATCGCCCTCTGTCCAAAGAAACCCTTCATGGTTTGCAGACTAAGCTTGTCCTTTGATTAACCCTACAACTGGAGCCTCATTTCTTATTGTTTTGGCACACATAAGAGTACTTGTTTCAGCTTTACTTTCATAGAATCATAGAATCCCTACAGTGTGGAAACAGGCCAGTCAGTCCACACCGCCCCTCCGAAGAGCATTCCACCCAGACTTATTCCCCTACCCTGTAATCCTGCATTTCCCATGGTTAATCCACCTAACTTACAAATTGCTGGACGCTATGGGCGATTTAACATGGCCAATCCACCTAACCTGCACTTCTTTGGATTAAGGGACTTTCTCGATCCATTATTTTATTGCCTCTGTTACTATTACTTCTGAGTCTTACATTTTCAAATCTAATGATGGCTCCTCAAGCTGTTTCTGATAGCGCAGGGACCTTCAACTGGATCTTCCTTTGGATCCAAAAGAATGTTTCAAGGAGTTCGCCGTAATCAAGCACTGAGTAATATACTATCTGGTGTAGCTGGGTTTGAGCATTTACAATTCAGAGCACATTCACTAACAATGCTTTGATTTGATTTATTTGCTTTATTATTGTCACATGCAACTAAGTACAGTGAAAAGTTTTGTTTTGTGTGCAGTACAGGCAGATCATTCCATAATAAGATCATAGGGTGATTGAATAGAGCGAGGAATACAAAATTATGGCTGCAAAGAAGGTGCACAAAAAGTAAGATCAACATTAGATTTGAAATTTGATAGGACCATTCAGAAGTCTAAAAACAACAGGGAAAAAGCTGTTCTTGCACCTGTTTGTACATGTACTTAAGCTTTTGTATCTTCTGCCTGATGAAAAAGGTTGGAAGAGATTGTAATCAGGTGGGAGGGGTCTTTGATGATGCCATTGCGAGGCAGTGAGAAGTATAGATGGAGTCAATGGATGGGAGGTTGGTTTGTGTGATGGTCTGGGCTGTGTTCACAACTCTCTGTAGTGTCTTATAGTCCTGGGCAGAGCAGTTGCTGTACCAAGCCATGATGCATCCAGGTAGAATGCTTTCTGTTGCGCATCTATAAAAATTGGTGAGAGTCCTTATGGACATGCTGAATTTCCTTAGCTTCCTGAGGAAGAAGAGGCATTGTTCAGCCTTCTTGACCATTGCATCAATGTGGGTGGATCAGGACAGATTGTTGGTGATCATCACTCCCAGGAGCATGATGCTCTCGACCATCTCCATCTCAGCTCCATTGATGTAGATAGGTGCGTGCCCTCCTCCTTGCTTCCTGAAGTCAATGATCAGCTCTTTTGTTTTGCTGACATTGAGGGAGTGATTATCATTTCGAACCAATAATTGAAGTTTAGTTTGAAATTCCACAGGACAGGATCAGTGGAAAAATTAAGAAGGCTGACATATTCTTGATGGGATTGTAGCATGTCTAATCTATGGAACAACCAGAGTCTTGGAGGCAAAGCAGAGGGAAAGGGCAGGTGATCATTTGAGAATGGGATACAGAATTAGCAGTAACACCCAGTCAAATTCCTGCATTAGAAGCTCCTTAAAAACTTGTTTGAAATGGAGATTTGCTTGAATGCAATAATTACAGAAAACTGTCAGCTGAAACATTGACACTATTTTTCTGCATGGATATTGCAAGACCAGCTGAGCATTCATGACATTTTCTGTCTTTATTTCAGATTTCCAGCATCTGCAATGGTCTGCTGAGAAATTTTCATCACTTGCACAAATAGAAATCGACAAGCAGCTTTCTTTGGGTTGGGTTTGGTAACTTGTTTACAGATTAGGTCTAAACTCAGCAAGGTCTAAGGTTGGACAAATTTGTATGAAATTAATGATAAAGTGAACCGGAATGTCACACCTGCTGGCAGTTCATTTATCTTGTTGTTCTCACGATCACTATTCTCATCCTCCACTGGCCTTAGATGGGTGACAAATGAGTCTGATTTGCCACCCACCTCTGTCATGTGTGGGTGTAACAACGCAGTCCACGTCCGTGGATTGACATGTTGATTCTGCACATTAATCATGACTAGGTCTAATGTTGTGACATTAAATTAAAGTAGCCAGTCTAATCAGGTATTTCATAGCTACAGTTAAACTTTTCATTTCTTTTCATTTTTATTTTAAATTTAAATATCTTGGTGAAATTTTACACATGAATAATAGAAACATACAGTACAGAAGGGGCCTTTCAGCCCATTGAGACTGTACCACCAAAACCATGCTAGATCCACATTAGAAATAACACAGTGTGGAGCTAGAGGAACACAGCAGGCCAGGCAGCATTAGAGGGGCAGGAAAGTTAGTGTTTCGGGTCAGGACCCTTCTGAAGCACTCGGCCCATAGCCTTGAATGTTATGACACTTCAAGTGCTCATCCAAGTACTTTTTAAGGTTTTGAGGCCACCCACCTCAAATACCTTCCCAGGCAGTGTATTCTAGAACCCTACCACCCTCTTGTGAAAAAAATCATTTTCCTCAACTCCCTAAAGTGTGTCCCCTTTGTTATTGACCCTTTAACTAAAGGGAACAGCTGGTTTATGTGCACCCTGTCCAAGGTCCCAGAATCATCTCCACTTCTATCAATTTCCCCCTTAACCTTCTCCACTCCAAATAAAACAAACAATCTTATTTGGCCTCTCTCTATAGCTAGAGTATTCCATCTCATGAAACATTCTGGTGAATCTCCTCTGCACCTCTTCCAGTGCAATCACATCCTTTTTAAGTGCAGTGACCAGAACTGATTCCCTAATCTTGCTTACCAAGTTGTTCCATGCTTCCTCTTTGCTCTTCTAATTGCTTTCTTAAGTTCTCCCCTGCACATTTTATACTCCACAAGGGCTTCTATTGACTAGCTCCCTCTATATCTCTTTACACCTTGAGGAGAACAATGTTAAAGAAATGAACCATTTAATAGGCTTCAGTCATAGTGCCTGGGATTTTATGGTGGATTCATGGTCTTTACCCTGGGACAAGACCGTCCCCATCACCTCAGAGTCGCTTATAGGCATTGTAGCCATTATTTGGCTTGAGGCAGCTCTGCTGCCTGATTGTGGGAAGGCAGTCCAATCAAACAATTGGCAGCTCTCTAGATGTAGCAACACCACTGGGAATGGTGGCCACTGCTGGGATTACATCCACTCCGCAGCAGTAATCGGCGATGAAGCTGGATGTGAAGTTATGGGGTGTGGTCTGGCTAGGAAAAATACCATGGCGGGGTTAGTGTTGATAGTGTGACATTGAAGGGGTAACCTGGGGGAGGGAAGACCTTGTGAGAGATGTATGATGAGCATAACGCACCATAAAGGAGATAATTCCCTCACATTTGACCAAGCAGTGGAAGCAGCTGCATTGCACAGTTATTGTAGAACCCTCCTACAATGGGTTAAATCCCAGGTGTGGCAAGAAGGGATTCTTAAGCAGCCATTAACTGAGCACTTAAGGGCCTCAATTGATCCACGTTTGGGTGGCCTCACTATGCCTCCCCTGCTGTTGGTAAGATTGTGGCATGGCAAGGGCAGCAGTTAGATGTTGGGTATGGTGCCCATAACATGGCACCCACATTCACAGTTCTCTGCCTGCCAACATGAATTTAGAAGCAGTAAGATCCCATGCAGTACATCATTAGGCCCACTAGTCTTCCCCAAACTGAGGGTAAAAAGCCCCTACACAGTAATATTTACTTCACTGAACTCTCAATGGAACAATCTATTATATACAGTGTGGTGGGCTACAAACCCCTTTAGTGGAAATTTTGAAGTTAAATTGCCACCTTCCATGTGATAAGATCTTTCAAAAGAGCTCATTGACATTTTTATTAGATAGTTTTCTCAGTACTAAGTTCAGAGAAATGCCACAGGGGATATTTTTGTGTGAATTTTCCAATGAATACAGCACTGATTCTTCTGCAGCACTGGAACGGTTGGTCTGCTACGCAAAGCTGAATCTTCAGCAAAGCCATCAATAAAAACAAAGCATTGAGCTACATTAAACATTGAGCATGGCATGCATATGGAAGGTACTTCCAATACCTTGACAGAATCGTTGTTCAACAAACAACAAATTCCACAATAGTTTAAACACAATTAATACATATGCTTTATTCCATATTAATTTTTAAACAGAAACGTACTTTAATTGTGTTACAGGGGACCCATGAAAGTTTTGTAACATGATGTTGGACTTCAGAAATAATAAGATTGAGAATGCCTGTGATTGTGTATCTTTCTTACACAGAAGATTAGCCTCATTGATTTCCTCTGTAAAGTAGTATAGAATGTTAGTACTGGAAATAATTTATGTTTCTATGTTTATACTGATAAATTCTGCTTCTTTTTGTTTCAGCCAAACCTCTAAGAACAGCTTATGGACCAGATTTGCAAACTGGTGCAGGCTTATGCTCCACAACATATTAATAGTGCTACGTATTTGTAGATAGTAAATTATTCTTTAACCATAAAGATCTGAAAACTTGAAAGGAAGAAACAAATAGCCATGAGAAAGACACATGTTTCCCTATTGAAACACATCCCCACTAATTTCTATACTTACTGCCTTTTGATTTCTGAGCACCTCTGTTTTGAATTGAAAACGCTGGAAGCAGTTAATGTCGCCCCTTCTCAGCAAATCTGAGCAATAACCAATCACTTACGTTGTTAATAGTCATTATGGTTTTTCTAGTCAATCAATTGGATTGTTCTCTTAATGCAAAAATACAGTCAATCTTTGATTACCCTGATGGTTCTTTTCATTATTGGAAACTCTGATAATTAATGTTCTTATCAGTGCCAACAAAACAACGGCGGCCACACTCCCAAAAGAATGCAGAGGGCTTTTGGACATGCTGAGGTAGTGAATAGTGTTTTCTAAAAGCATGTTTTATTCTTTCCCTTCTTAGACAATAACGCTGATTATCAACATGTTTTTAATGCCTGCTTCTCTTTTCCCCTGGTGATTTTTCTTGAACATGCCCAGTGTTCATTATGTAGCAACAAAACCAGTGAAAGCTAGTGTTACAAAGGAACCCCTCATAGTACCACTAAATGAAAGAAAGAAAATCTTATAGTGTGAGGTTTCCATTTTTTCTGTTTGCCAAGCAGCAGTTTATGTAGCTGATTGATGTAATCATTTCTCATGGAACAACAATACATTCTCTTTTATTTGATATATGCAGTTTAACAGTTTGGTCTGTCTGATGGGGCTTATTATATTTATGTCTTTGCTTGAAATAGATCAGTTTCTCCAAGCAGGAAAATGTAAGTATGGAGCCTTCTGTTTTTGATATTGGCTTTGCTGGTTTCACAGAGGCAAAGTTATTGAACTCAAAAATATGGCACTATTTTTAAAATAACTTATCTGAAAATGTTGCTGCGCTTTCAGAGAAAAAAAACACCACTTTACTTTTGTCAGCTTATCTTCATCTTTATCTTCTCGATTGTCTTGTCTAGCAAGAAAATATTTTAAAATTAAGGCTGTCAAAGCCTGTCTCTGCCCTTCGTTCTCAATTTCCATGGTACCAATTTAGAGTAAGAGATGGAGTGAGTTAGCTATTGGGCATTGAATGCTATTTTCACAAACAAATACAAAATCTTGTTCGGAAGAAATATCTAAAAGAGGATTGCAAGGTTTCTGGAATATGAAAACTAGTTCATAACTAGTTCAACATAGAAAGAAAATCAGGCCAATATCTTCATAAGAAGAATGCAACTTGTGACAAGGAAGATATATAGTGCTCTAAACATTATGAACAATGAATTGAACTTGGTACAATTTTCAGCTAGTCAGTTCCCCATGCTTTTGTGTTCTTGCTCAATGGTGAGAAGGGGCATTGCCAATTTTCATTTATGGCATGTTGGCTATGAGTAGGCATTGGTTCTGATTTCTGTTCTACTCATTCAACGATGTCAGCAGGAAGCCTGATCGATTTTTGTGATTGGGCCTCACTTAGATACCTTAGGAAGGCTTTTGGTGCTATTCACATTATATTCTGATGGGATGGAAGGCTTGGCAGATATCCGATTCACTTGCCACTGCTTAATGCTGGCCTGCAGAACCTGCAATTCTTAAAGGAGAGATAGCAAGAACTGCAGATGCTGGAGTCAGAAACTATACAGAGTGGAGCTGGACGAACACAGCAGGCGAGGCAACATCAGCGGAGCAGGAAAGTTGACATTTCGGGTCAGGACCTTTCTTCTTCTGAAGAAGAGTCCTGATCCGAAACGTCAACTTTCCTGCTCCTCTGACACTGCCTGGCCTGCTGTGTTCCTCCAGCTCCACACTGTGTTGTCTCTTAAAGGAGAGATGGAGTTTTTATTTGTAGTAGTAGGTGCAGGGTGCACTATTGACGCTCCACCCAGAATGTGGATAACTAAAGTACTCCAATGATCAGATAATGCCTTGAAAGCATTCATGAAATGTCTAAGGAACAGAAAGAAATCTTTTCTCCTTCAATGTGTCTATGTAGCATTAACTAATTAGAATTCATAATTCATTAGAATTATCTGGTAGCAGTGGGAAGAGATGACTGAACCAGTCAAGGCCAACTACTGTTCTGAGGACCTAGTTACTCTGCATTTAGAAACTTAGCAGGGTTATCAGGGATGCAAAAGTTAGTCTACTTTTCATATCTCTGCTATTCCCCATATAGCTTTGCAACACTTCACCGTTTCCAGAGCATTAGCAATTTTTCCTCCTTTATCTGCAAATCTCTCCACCAACTACAATGGCAAACTATGTTACAGCTCATACTGCTTAGAATCACATATTCATAGCAAGTTACTGTCCTCAGCACATTGTATCTGAATCATACTTGTTGCCTTTTCTTCGCAGCTGTGTTTATTGCCATTGCCACTACTAGGTGGCAAAACAACAAAGCTACTTTACAGCCTAACTCCTGAGTGTCAGCTCATGGAAATCAATGGATATTATCATATAGAAGAATTGACTTGTCAATGTGTGGCTTTGATAAACTTGTAGAATTGTATTGCTAGAACATCCATGAAACACCCCTGAAATGAATTGTTAAACTGTTGACCCAATACTGTACACAAAAAGAGCTGTCAGTGCTTCACCCACCACTTCACCTGTTCTGCCATTTCTTAAGTGAAATAGTGAGTTATAGAATCATACAGGATGGAAACAGACCGTTTGATCCAACTTGTCCATGCCAAGCAGGTTTCCTAAACTAAACTAGATTTCATTTGCCTGCGTTTAGCCCATATCTCTCTAAACCTTTCCTATCCATGCACCTGTCCAAATATCTTTTAACTGTTGTAATTGCCTCTTCCATTTCCTCTGGCAGCTCGCTCCATATACAAACCACCCTCTGTTTGAAAATGTTGCCCCTCAGGTCTCTTTTAAATCTTTCCCCCTCACCTTAAACCTATGCTGTCCAGTTTTGGACTTCCCTATCCTGGGGAAAAGACCTTGCCTATTCATTTTATTTCGGCCCCTCATGATTTTATAAACCTCTATGAGGTCACCCCTCAGTCTCCTATGCTCCAGGGAATAAAGTCTCAGGTTACCAGCCTCTCCTTTCAACTCAAAACCTCCAGTCCAGACAACATCCCTGTAAATCATTTTTGCGTCATTTCCAGTTTAATAACATGCTTTCCTACATCAGGGCATAGTCATGCAACAAAAGAAGCAGCCAGCAGCAAGGGGCAGTGGGGTGATATTCAATGGGCATAGAAACAACCAGAAGGCTCTGTTGTGAGGGGAGTGACCAATAGCCAGTGTGCAGAAAGCTTGGTTCTGCAATGTGACATCATTGTTGCCATCTGCACAAGCAGCTGGCTGCAATCTTTGTTGGTCATCTTGGCATTGGCAAGACACTCTGATTTTTCACAACAGTCAAACTATACCCACCTGCCCCCAGATCTTTTTTGCACTGCCTAGGATAATTAGCAGGTTACCCATACTTTCTTTTTTTAGTTTGGAAATGAAATGTACTGTGAGGAAGAGAGGTAAGAAACTCATTTGAGGAAACAAGCAATTGAAAAGTATGTGATTTGAAGACAAGGGTTAGTTCTGAATTATTGTAATCAAGGAACTATTGGAATTGAAAAAAATATACAACATTCTGTGCAAGAACTCTGTAAAATTCCAGACCAGCCATTTTATCACTATGTTTATTAAAAGAAAAACTATTTTCATGTATTATTCTTAATACCAGCATGCTAACTTGCAGATTAACCATCTTGTTTACACTAAATTAATACAGACACCCAATACATTTTCATTTTTAAACAGAATAATTTAATCACAGCTGAGGTTTTCTAATTCTGCTTCAGCCAGATTGTTGTGATTTTCCTCCTATTTACTGAAATGTGTAGGAATCACAAGTTAGTGACTACCAAAACTGATAAGTACTGAATAGATTTTAATTACTCGAGCAACAATAGCAGATCTGTGCAGGCCTGAAGAAATAATATTTATTCAGTTATTCAGGCTGACAAATCTTTTTAAGGATTAGTGAAGCAGCAATATAATAGAAATTAATTGTTTGTTTTTTCAAGTGTCCTATAAATAACGATGGTTTATTTTTCCTCAATTTGTCTCACTTTGTTCATCCATAAGCCATCCACCTGCAGCCACAAAATGAGAACAATCAGAGGACCTAGGTTTGCATGCCCAGTTTCAACTCTCATTAGAACTCTGCACTCTCCATTCTCCATTTTTCAGCCAAGCTGCTTATGATAGCATCCTCTTATAGCGACAGTCATGATGGCTTAGTGGTTAGCACTGCTACCTCACAGTGCTAGGGCCCTGGGTTCAATCCCACCCTTGGGTGACTGTATTGGTTTCCTCTGGGTGCTCCAGTTTCTGTCCAAAGATGTGTAGTTTAGGTAGACTGGTTGTGCTAAATTGCCTATAGTACCCAGTGATGTGCAGATTAGGTGGGTTAGCCATAGGAAATGCAGTGATGGGGTGGGATGCTCTTTAGAGGGTCAGTGTGAACCTGATGGGCTGAATGGCCTGCATCCATACTGTAGGGATTCTATGATTCCATGCTCAGTGACAGAGTGATTGACACTAGCCCTGGGGAAGTCTGTACTGCAAACTGTACACATATTTGTCTGAAGGAGTACAAAGGGAACAGGAGAATACTAAAATGAGCATGTTTCAAAAATTTGTAAAATTAACTGGTTTAGAACAGCTTCAGTTTTAGTAGGGACTGGAAATTAGCCCATTCATTGGGAAATCTGTGCAAATCATCTATGTTGCCATTTTCCCAGATGCCAGATGTTCTCATTCTGTTCTGTAGTGCAGACCATTTAATGTCATGTAGTTATAGTTTTTATTGCAAATACTGTTTAGCTGAAATATAGAAATTTCTATCTAAGATTTCCAAATCATGAGTCAGTCATTACTGAATCACGACTTTGTAGGAACTGTCACATAGGTGAATTGAATTATTTTATGGTCTTCCTCTTCTGTCTGTACCAGGAGTGATTTTAAACTTGCTTCTAATTTTTATTTCTCTTTTCTTTTGAAATAAGGGCAGTGATGTGTTTTCCCAAATCCTTTTGTGAACTTCAATGGAAAAGCAAATTATTTTGTATTAAGGCAAAGTAAGTAATGCATTCAAAAACTTATTGGGGGTGGTGGGGGGATAGCAGGGATATCCATCATGTCACAAGCATACAATGAAGAAAAATAAGGAACACAAAGAAGTTACAATTATGAGCTACATAAAAATCAAAATAATAGCATTAAATTACGTGAATTAGAATCCAGTAAAGTCAATGCCTAAAGGATTTTTGCAGTGAACTGGCAGAATTCCTTTTGTTTCTCAGAACTTAAATAATAGTTACATTTGAGGTCTCTTGTGGCACAGTGGTAGTATCCTTACCTCTGGGTTAGGAGTCCAAGGTTCAAGTCCTACCTGCTCTGGAGGTGTGAAAAAACACGTCTGAACAGGTTGATTAGAAAATATCTACAATTCCTGCAGACAGTGAACTTTCACTTTGCAGATGGTTTACAGGTTCTTCCTGAAAATTAGGGTTTTGAGAGAGTTGTGACTAGAAGCAGACTTTAAACTAAGCCTAGATTTGCTTTTGGTCTTGGAAACAGACAATGGATAGAGCTGTATACTTAAAGCTAATAAACAACCATGACCGGGTTCCTGCTACAGTAACTTTAGCTCATGAGATAGCTTTGAATATTTGGTGAAGGCCATTGTACGCTGTAGGAGATAACTGTGGAGGCCATTAATGTAATCTCAACCATAATGTGTTTCAGTGACAACAAGGTGCAGAGCTGGATGAACACAGCAGGCCAAGTAGCATCATAGGAGCAGAAAGGCTGATGTTTCGGGCCCAGACCCTTCATCAGAAATGAGGGAGGGGAAGGGGGTTCTGAAATAAATAGGGAGAGAGGGGGAGGCGGATAGAAGATGGATAGAGGAGAGGATAGGTGGAGAGGAAACAGACAGGTCGAAGAGGCGGGGATGGAGCCAGTAAAGGTGAGTGTAGGTGGGGAGTTAGGGAGGGGATAGGTCAGTCCAGGAAGGACGGACAGGTCAAGGGGGTGGGATGAGGTT
>NC_063347.1:38342592-38374267 GCF_021869965.1 Rhincodon typus
GGTGGCATCGTTGTGGCACTGCAGGAGGCCCAGGATGGACATGTCGTCTGAGGAATGGGAGGGGGAGTTGAAATGGTTCGCGACTGGGAGGTGCAGTTGTTCATTGCGAACCGAGCGTAGGTGTTCTGCAAAGCGGTCCCCGAGCCTCCGTTTGGTTTCCCCGATGTAGAGAAGGCCACAATGGGTACAGCGGATGCAGTATACCACATTGGCAGATGTGCAGGTGAACATCTGCTTGATGTGGAAAGTCTTCTTGGGGCCTGGGATGGGGGTGAGGGAGGAGGTATGGGGGCAGGTGTAGCACTTCCTGCGGTTGCAGGGAAAAGTGCCGGGTGTGGTGGGGCTGGAGGGGAGTGTGGAGTGGACAGGGGAGTCACAGAGAGAGTGGTCCCTCCGGAAAGCAGATAAGGGTGGGGAGGGAAAGACGTCTTTGGTGGTGGAGTCGGATTGCAGATGGCGGAAGTGTTGGAGGGTGATGCGTTGGATCCGGAGGTTGGTGGGGTGGTACGTGAGTTTCAGTGGCTTTCTTTCAAGCCAAAATTGGCTGGTGTGATGCAAGATCCGAGGATTCTTTGGGTGGGTTTGGCTAGAATCCCTGCATAATGCATAGGGTTTAACATTCCAGGAGGATGATTAGTTAACTGTTGTCCACTGGATGTTTCTGTGGTTAGTAGCCATCTTAAATTCAGCAAGTATCCATCCTTAAAAGAAAAACTAAACAAGAGACAATAGCTTTAATATATATATATATTATTATCCTTCTCATGTCTTCTGGGCATGACAGAACATTTATCTCCCAAATAGAAATTCCATAGATAGCAATGACAGGATGAGAAATTTATTCAGGTACTTCAAGAACAACTTAATGGCTTTCCAATGTTTGTTCTATTAATGTCTCTGTTTCCACATAGGAAAAGGATTAAAGAAGATAGCTTAGATAGAGGATTATGGCATTTATTTGATTTTACAAGAACAACTGATAAAGAAACTTGAGTTTAAAGGCGAATTAAAATTCAAGAGAAAATATCTTACCACAGAAGAAGATATGTGATGATTGCCTTTGCCACATAACAAGATAAATATTATTTCCACTGACTTTCTTTCAAGGAATTCAACATGTATTTTATTACACATCAGAAAATGTTCTTTCAGCGTTGCAAAAAGTAGATAGATTTTGAATGCAAAATACATTTATGAAGCAGAATTATTATGGAATGTAGTTGCCACTAAAAACCGAAAATTGCCTAAATTCCCAAAGTAATTAGCAACGTGTCAGACAATGTCGATGTATAATTGCTTTGCGCTATGTGCAGTTTGTTGTGTTACCAACAAAGTACAAGAACAGCTTGCACTGTTAAGTTTATGTAGACAATCTGGGCAGATTTCCCAAAATTTAGCACTGTCAATTTGGGAGGGAGTTTCATGGAGGGTTTCTCTGTGTGAGCTCTAGCCAATTACCTCATGCAATTTTTCGCTGCTTACCTCATTATCTACGTACCACTTCTCCACAGTTCTGATGTCATGTTCACCAATAGCAGAAGTACTCACTTCTGGGTTCCCCACCACCATTTATTTTTCATCATCAGATGTGTGATCGACTGTCAATGCAGCTGCACAGTAGCATGAAACTTTGTCATGTTTAAATACGGGACCATGAGATATTATGAACACTTCCGTCAGTTTGTAACCTTAACCTTTATTAAACAACGGGGAAGTTGAAAAGACAACAAACCAGTAAGCTACATTTGCAATTATAATGAAACAGAGGATATCGACCCCGCAGCATCAATACATTACAGTCAGTGAAAGTTGACTTCATGAAACACAGTTCCATTTAAAGTGGTTGCCAAACAAGCACTTCCTTGATTGCTGTGTTTGACAATAGTTTTTATTTATTCATTTACAGGATATGGGTGAGACTGAGTGAACAAGGAACAAAGAACAAAGAAAATTGCAGCACAGGAATAGGCCCTTCGGCCCTCCAAGCCTGCACCAACTGGCTCAGCATTTAGATGCTGTAGCTGAAGGTGCTGTTCCTGCTGATGAACATCCTCACTTTCCTACAATGCACAAGGCTGTGTCCCTCACAGATCCTAATTGCCCGTCACATACACACATTGCATCCTCTAGCTGTCCATAGCAAAGCATGCAAGGGTTAAGTGTATGCTCTGTCTATACTGTATGGCAACAAACCTCCAAACCTGAACAAACATGGCAACCTCATGTTTGTGATTATGGGTGCCTTTAACCTCTCTTGTGTTAGTGTCTGCTTCATGCAATGCCCCTTGAAGGGCCTTACATTGCTCACAAATAAAGTCTGCTTTGTTTGAGACAAAATAAAAATTTACTCTCTCCACTTCAGTTGTAGAGGCCACCAGTTTCCATTTCCATTGCTCACTGTGATTTTGATGTTGGAAGATGTCACAGTTAGCCCTTCAAAGAGGGACTTGCAGCCTCAGCCTGTGAACCTCAGCAATTCCCTCCAAAACTTTCGTGTTCCTTTCTGCCTTGCACTCCCTTTCAATCTCATCAGCTTTGAGCCTGACCAATTTCCCAGCCAACTCTTTTATTTAACCCTTCATCTTCCCACTTTAACCCCCAAGCCCTAGGCCTACAAAAAAAGACTCAACAAAAATCTCCTCCTACCCTTGCTCATATAACTCCTTTGACTGTTTTGACTGAATCTTTCTAAACCTCATTGAGTGAAAAATGCTCATCATTTTGAAAATTCGAGTTAAGTTGGTGTGACAGGCTAAAGCATATTTGGTATTATAGGTCAATAGAATGAAATGGAAAGGATTCTGACACAAAAATGGGCTGGCTTCAATCATACAAAAGATAGGATTCAATAACAATAACTGATTTTTGCAGTATGAAGAATTGAGAGTAGGATGCTGATTCAAGAATGAAAGAGATTATGCTTTCAATGGTGTTACTGCTTAATGTCATTTGAACAGCAAGTTAATCAAAATGTACTCAATAGAGTGGAATTTAACTAACCAGGACAATAGCACGAGTAATTTGAATGTACTTTCAAACATAAATAGCACACATTCATGTAGATAGTATCACTGTGAGAAAGACAGTTTTGTACTCATTAGATTTAAAGAGAGCTATATTTTGTCATAGCAGAGTACAGTATTATTCAAGTCTTTGGGCAGAAAGATTGGCAAAATATTTGACGCATTTGAGACTTGTAGAACCTTGTCTCAATCAGGTGATAGACCTTTCAAAGGCAGACATCGAAGTGCTAAACAGGTGGCGATAATGTTATAGTACTTGATGTCGGTAATAGGATTGAAACTGAAAAATCATAAAGAATTATTTTGATTCTTAAAACATTTTAACTTAAAACAAAATCCAATCACAGATTTTGCTTCCAGACCAGCAGTGAAAATACAGTTTTCAGATTAAAATAATCTTTCTTTCTCCACGTGATGCTAATGGAAATAGAGGTAGAGATGGTGGAAAGTCTTGCCAGAATCATCCATTCTTCCTTGTATAATGGGGAGATGCCAGAGAATTAGAGAGCAGTAAATGTGACACCCTTAATCATGAAAACGTACCAGGACAGTCCTGCCAACCACAGCTCAGTTTAGCATTAATATTGGGTAAGATTTGAGAAGTAATCTCAGGGAAACCAAACATCAACAAGTACTTGGAGACGTTTAAGTTAATTAAAGATAGCCAACACTGAGTTTCAAAAGGCCAATTTTGCTTGACTGATCTAATTGAACATTTTGATGAAGTAAGAGAGAAGGCTGATGATAGGATGCAATAGGTGCTGTCCATATGGAAAGTGTTTGACATGGTACCATAAAAACCATTGGTTAATTAAATTGTTGCTCATGAAACAGAAAGGTTAGTATTGACTAGGAAGAAAAAATGGCCTAAGGAGAGAAAGCAGTGAGTCACAGTAGGTGGTTATGTTTCAGATAGAAAAATGGTAGTCAACAGTGTTTCCCAAGGGTCAATCTCAGGACCACTAGTGTTTTAATATATTGATTGTAAACTTGCAGTGAGTTAAATTGCATGGACCTACCCATTTGTTAAGAGGGTCTTTGAGATAGTCAAGGGAGCTCTGATGTTACCCAATCTGGCTACAAACACGCTCTATGCCAAAAAAATGAAAACGCATAACTTTGTAAATTGGTGAAAAATGTCCTTAGTTTTCAATTTGTTCATACCTCACAATGGCCTGATCTTGTACAGTAAAAGGTGCAGAAAACACTGGGAGTTAGCTCTGGAACTCAGCAATCTTTGTCTGCTTAACATGCTGACTTCAGACAGGCCCACAATTTTGTTGAGACAGTTGATGGTGTTTTCATGTGGTCACACTGCAATGTGAAACCCCACAGCATCTTTACAGTCTTTGCAGCTTCAGCAAGGGAAACAGACAGGTGTGTGGACAGGCAATCAGCAGACTCTTCAGGGTATTTCATCGGGGTATTTCTTTCAACTTCAAACATTTTGTCCACTTTCCTGACTGAAATCTCAAAAATGCTAGGGACAGTTTTGTTTGTCACAGAATGTGTGGAGAGTGTCGTAATATTCACACAGCAATCCGGCTTCTTGGATGTCCGTACTACAAGAAGCTGTAGCATTATGGTACCAAACAAAATTGGTGCAGGCTATGGTCAGTGCCTGTTCCTTGCTTCACTTTCAACCGTTTCACATTTCATCTTTAAACATTAAAGAACATTCTGGTAAAAGGCAGTAAAAGAGTCCAGAATCATCTGTATTTAAAATATCTCTTGGTGCATACGTGATATTGGGATATAAGTGAAACCGTTTAGCAGCCCACCACTGCAGGCTTGCCTATGTCTTTGTACTTTAACATGGGCTAACCACTTCCTGAATGGTTGGTATGGTCATATGAAAAGTCTGCATGATTTGGCCCATCTGGACTTATCAGTCCAGAATTTCAATTTATCATAGGCATTCTTCTATCTTATTTCATCTTATTGCAGACAAGGAATGGCTAACAACTTTGCTACAGCATTTTGTATTATCTGAATTTAATTCATTATGATTTCACTGTAAATGATTTGAACATTGGAATACAGTGTAATAAAGCAATTCCTGCAGTTTATTTAAAATTTGGGGTGGCAAACAGTTAGAATGATACTAATCAACTGCAACAGGATATTGATAGTGTTACAAAATTGACTGAAAGGATGGCACGACAAGATTTAACCAGAAATAACATTAATTAAGCACTGAGACAACAAGGTGCAGGGCTGGATGAACACAGCAGGCCAAGCAGCATCATAGCACTGTTTTTTTGTAGGCAATTATACTATGACTGCACAAAAAGTCACAATTTAACTATAAAAATGATTGATCATCTCACACCATGGTTATAATTTCCACTATCACCTAAGTAGAAGCTTAATTCTCTCTGAACCATTCGAAACCTATTTGTTGCTCTCACTTGCCTGTTTCTATTTTGCTTTCCCAGCACTAGGTAACTTTTAATCCCAGGACTGACTTGATGAATGATACTTTAGAGATATTTTCCCTCTTGTATAAACTGGGAAAATATTCTAATTTCCTTAAATTCATTACTAATTCAAAGTCTTCAAACTGAGCATGGGCCGCACCGATTTTCTGTATAGTGAACAGTAGTGTCAGTATTTTCTCTGCTTCATGTGCAGAATGATGGAGCACCATAGCTAATCAACTAGCTCCGTCGTCTGCTTCTCGGATGGTTGCAGCTGAATTGCAGCAATGTGGCTCAGTGATATCTTAGAAATACTGTAACCTGATACTACAATGGATTCCCATGGGCTTTACCCTTTCAAATTCCATTTCCACATCATCATAAATCACATGTGCCTTACAACCAGGTAAAAAAAATCCTCAAAATTACTGAATTTCTGAAGAAGGGTCTAGGCCCGAAACGTCAGCCTTCCTTCTCCTCTGATGCTGCTTGGCCTGCTGTGTTCATCCAGCTCTACACCTTGTTATCTCAAAATTCCCAACACCTCCTTGTGACACATGGAAACTAAGGCCTGAATTTTCATGGAGTCAGGAAAGCTCCATAGACCTTTAAAATTATTAGCAGGACCTGAATGCAGAGGTCTATTCTACATTCCCAACAAGTACAATTTTACTGTTATAAGAAAGGAAGACTGAGTGTGATTAACACAAGAGGGAAATCCAAATTCACCAGGACTATTTAAACACAGTGCTGAGTACAAACAGAATCAATTCCAGCTGTTAAAAGAGTTAACGTGGGAGTCATGAATTGATGGAGTAGGTACAAACATTCTTGAAGAGCAGATGTGGTCTTTATAACTGTTATAACCTGGAGTTTTGAATAAATCTCAATCTTTAAACTTAGAAAAATGGTAAAAGTTGTCAGTGAGAGTTTACATATGTCCCCTCTGTTGAACAGTTTTGAGTAATAAGTGAAAAAAAAACACATAATCATTTGTGATACGGGATTAATAGAGTTCTTTGTCAGCATTGCCTGAAAGGATATCAGTATTGTTATTAAGAGTTTTTGACTGAGTTTCAAAAACTAAAATTATCTCACAGGACTTCTGAGTTCACAGTTTGACAGGTTAAGAAATCTATTAAAGAATTTGCTTTCTTTGATACAGGGTCTGTTTAGAAATTTTGTTTACTTTTACAAGAGATTAACTACTTGAGCAGATTTGAAAGCTTTGAAAGGGTTATATGAATAGGGTTCTTTACTCATTGTCAAGTATGAAAAGTGAGTGCTGTTTTGGATTGTTAGAAGTTTATTTTTTTATCTCCACATGAATTCTGACATCTGCCCATGGTGCATACAGAATGAGTGGTTTTGGAGGTGATGGATGCTGTGAGGAGGCATTGGGGAATGAGCAGAGGCATATTGGCATTGAAGTGGCACAGAGGGAATAGGGGACCAAATAAGTAGAAGGTGAGGAAGAGTAAAGGGTGAGAGGTTAGGGCACCTAACAACTTCTAAACCATCTGGGATGAAGTCCCTGGGAAAAGTGGTGCACCTTATCACTATCCCACCTCAACACAAACCTATCTGCGATTCTATACTCTGTGTTTCCACGGTTACCAGCCTTTCTCTTTCCTGCATCCATGTTCACCTCCAGAATGAAAACCACACTTATTAAGGTACATTATATCAGGTGATTCCGAATGACCTGCTCGTTAGGTAAAATCTAGCCATTACATCTATTCACAGTTAGCAAAAACTGCTGTTGCCATTATTTCCGAGTGTGCCTTCTTGGTAAATTTCTAGAATTAGGTCCCTCTTGTTATCAAAGCATTGAAGACACATGGGCTTGTTGTCAGGCAGAAATCAAAGGAAGCCATATGATCCCCTTTATTTTACCTTACATCAAAGAAACAGTCTCAAAACTTAACAGCCATATTAACTTCTACTGGGAACAATAAGTTAGCACAGTGGGCAAACATGTGACAGATGGAATTTAGGACAGTGAGGTATTGCATTCATAAGGGAATAGGGAGATGCAACATATGCTCGAGGGCTGTGGTAGGACAAATGGACCTCAGTTCATACGGACAGAGCTTTGAAGGTGGCAAGACATATCAAGAGAGTGATTAGCAAAGCATATGCCACCTTGAGTCTCAAACGGAGGCATTCAGTACAATAACGGTGACATTGTGTTAAAGCTTTATACTTTTAAACTCTGGTGAGGTCACAACTTTAATGCATTCAGTTCCAGTCAACACACTTTGGGAAGAATGTGGGAGTTTTTTATTACAATGTATGATTCATGCACACAGGTACCACATTGATTCAAAACAGGAAGAAATGATTTACAACGAACATTCACAGCCTACAGAGCAGAACCACCAGGTGAGTGTCAGGAGCATAACTCCTGGTCTTTCATCAACTGGCCACTGGAGTTTAACTGATGGAGCTCCAATTGCCAGCTCCCTTGTAAATGTGAAGAGGATCTTCTTCTCTTCATGGCCAGTTGAACACAGGAGTACTATCCAGGCTGTACACTCATGTTTCCCACAGGTGTTTGGCTATTTCACGGCCACTTCTCTTCTCTCTGGCCACCATCAGTGGCCTCATTCTCCTTATGTCATGGCACCTTTATACGGCGACCCACCAGTCTTGAACTCCTGCTCCAGCTCCTGGCTTCTGCCTTTCTCTCTCGTATTCTTCACAAGGCTCCTGCTTCAGATCCTTTTTTAGCCCACACTTTTAGCTCAGGTCCCACCCCCAGCTTGCCAGATTCTTCCCCTTCCTTCTTGAGGTGGATCCTAGTCCTGAAGAAGGATAATACCCAAAACATTGACTTTTCCTTTCCTCCAGATGCTGCCTGGCTTACTCTGTTCTTCCAGCTTCTTGTTTGTCTACCTGACCAATTTCCTTGCCTGGCTGAGGACTTCAGCTGGTAGGGGTCCCCTAGGCCACGGTGGAATGTTTGGAGGGATGGAGCCCAGCATCTGGTCCCACTCCATGGTTAGGAGTCAGGATCTTGATGTTCAGTTCACCTTTCATGTGAGACTACAGGCTCCAGGGGAAATTTACCAGAATTGATCTGGGTTAGGGTGTAGTTCATTGAGGCCTGCGTCCTTGCTGTGCCCCATGCATGATAAGGATTGTTCCTCACTTTATATAGTCACTTGCCTTTCCCTAACAGAGAGAGATTTCTGTGGTTCTTTGTGAACTATGGTTAATTACTTTACCATAGGGACTATTGTTATGCAGTTTTCAGAAACTTATATGTAGAATTGTAGACTGCAGGGCATACAAAGGGTCAGGTAAGATAATTAAATTTCTTAAACTTCAATATTTAGTATTTATATTTTGTATTAAGTTATTTCTTTAAGTTTGTGTGTAGGAGGAGAAGATGGAATTTAGATTTATTTTACTTGTTATCAAAGCTTAATTTTTTTATCTTAAGCTATTTTTTGAATGCAGAATATATAATTTATGCCTTTCAACAGATTTTCCAAGGGGATTGCATATATTGCTTTAGAACTTGGATTGAGAATTTTGAATTATACTGTGATCTTGAGAAAGTGAATTTGACCATGATAATGTTCATAGAATCCCTACAGTGTGGAAGCAGGCTATTCGGTCCATCGAGTCCACAGTGACTCTCCAAAAAGCATCGCACCCAGGCTCACAAAGGGATGCCTGTGAAGTGAGTATTTTGAAGGACAGCTCCAACTACTTATTGAATCGAATATCTTTAAGGGACTAAATACTCAGGGCTAGGTTGGGATACTTCTTATTAAATGCTATGGGTTGATTGGTGGTATAGGAGTATGAAGGGCTATGGGGGGATGTTTAAGAATCCCTGCAGTGTGGCAATAAACAATTTGGCCTATTGAGTCCACACAACCCTCCAGAAAGTGACCTATCCCCTATCCCGGTAACCCTCCATGTACCATGGTTAAACCACCTAACCTCCAGACTATAGGCAAATTAGCAACACTGATCCATCTAACCTGCACATCTTTGGACTGTGGGAGGAAACCCACGCAGACAGAGGGAGAACGTGCAAATTCCACACAAACAGTTGCCCATGGGTGGAATTGAACCCGGGTTCCTGGCACTGTGAGACAGCAGTGCTATCAAAGAGACACTGTGCCGCTGTTTAGGTGTGCTCAGGGTTAGTAAAGCGAAACACGTAAACATGGAAAATAGGAGCGGGACTGGGTTATTCAGTTCTTCGAACCTTTTGCACCATCAATAGAAATATTGTTGATCATCTAACTCAGCATCTTGTTCCTGCTTTCCCTCATTCCCTTTAATCCCTATAGTCCTTAGATCTTTACCTAACTCTTTGAAAACATTTAATGTTTTGGTTTCAATCACTTTCTGAAAGTTCCACAGGTTCATCACTCTCTGAGTAAAGAAATTTCTCCTCATCTCAGTCCTAAATGTCCCACCCTATACCCTTAGACTGTATCTTCTGGTTCTTAATTCCCTGGTCATCAAGAACATCCTTCTTGTGTTTCCCATGTCTAGCCCTATTAGAATTTTATAGGTTTCTATGAGATTCCTCTTCATTCTTATTTCCAATTAATGTAGTCCTAAGTGATCCAATCTCTCTTCATACATCTGTCTTGCCATTCAGGAATAATTAGCCTCTAGTTGTCTATATTTCTAAGGCATTCCTGGTCTTCAATTTTGAGCATTAATACAGTTCGACTCTTTTCGAGATAATCTGGGATTGTGCAAGATTTCGAACATAGACAGTAAAGTCAAGGTACATGTAAAGTCAAGATAGACATGTGGCATCTTCAGAATGGATATCTAGAATGTCATCTAATTTAATTCTATCTGGCCTTTACACGCTCTTGGGATCTATCTCCGAGATGTAGATATGAACTTTTCTCTGTCCTGACTATTTTGCAAATCTGTTTAAGTGTGAAATTAACTTGAATTTCCTCTTTTGAGAGATGGCATAATGATATGGCACGAACCCTCATGATTTGTGAGGCTAACTGGCATTTGTCTATCTGCACAACATCCTTTTTGCACACTTATCCTTCTTCCCAACAGGTCTTTAAAACTTCCTTAAATCCTGCTCTTTTAGCCTGAGATTCACTGTGTTCAAGTCATCTCCAGCTATTAAAAGGTTTGTGATACACTCCATGAGCCCTAGCCCCAGCGCTCTGACCTCGGAATCACCTGTGTTTTTTAACAGGTCTTCAGCCTGACGGAGTTGATCATCAATGTTCCGGTCTTTAGAGATATCAGCTGATGGCTCAATAGTCATTTTCTGACTCAGATCTCTCCCTCCTGAGTCTTAGTATCCTCAAGAGACACTGTTTCCAAATTGTCTTCACCAGTTTCATCAGCCAGTGGTTGCTGGGCTACCATCCAGATGTTCTGAAACACCCTGTGTTTATCTGAAATTTCCTTAGATGTTTTTGAGGTAAGGACACTTGAGATAATTTTACTAATAAATTTGCATCAGGCAAATTGTTGTTCTAACAGAAGAAGTAGATGGATTTCCTCCTTTATCCACCTATAACTGCTTCTTCCTGATTTTGATTCAGTTTTCATTGCTTTTAAGCACTTTTGATTGTGTAACAAGGCGTGTCTATGTCAATCATGCTAGCCCAGCCAATTTTTGATGTGAATGTTAATTTGTACATGGAGCACATGTAGGGTCCAGATTGTTTAACTAGGCCTCCACCATTACATTTAGCTATTGAGTGATATTCACACTTAAAGCATCTAGTTCTTATGTTCTTAACTTGGTGTATTTTTTTACCCAAATGATCACGAAGAATGCCAGTTGCGGGAAGAGTGATTTGTAGAAGGTACAGAAAAACTCATTAACAGAGGAGCGAATCAAAATCTCTCTCACATCTGTGCAATCATAAGTCGGCACTATAACCATTGGTTCTGTATACACTGTCGCAACTGCTGTTTCTACACTGATACCTGTATTCATTTCACCCACATTTATATAGTTACTGTTAAAGAAGGTCCGTGCTTTTGTGATGCTATCACATTCTATTTGATAGAATGGGCTCCTCCAACATTCCCCTCCGTAACAAGTAAGTCTGTATCAAGTGGAACACTTGGTCCTCTGGGCCTGACTCCCAGATCTGCATCTGCATCGAATGGGGTCTTGGTTCTGCCTCCTCAGCCTATGTAGAGATGCATATCTTGCCAGTCAAGGTGGTCTTAGTGGCTCCTAAGTGGCATTGACACTTTTTGCAGATCACGGCCACAACCAAATCTGTGGGAAGTTTTTCTTCTCTCGGACACTTCCCACCTGAACTCCATGAAACTTTCTCTGGGATGACGCTCAGCGCTGCCGGGTATCTTGATCCACACTGATCAATGGCTGTTTCTGTTTATTTTTCTCTCGGTCAATTTGGCCAGCCAACATAAATTGTTGCTGCTGTTTCTGGTGTGGCCAGCCTGGAGGCACGATCAACAATGTTACCGGCAAAAACAGATAAAAACTTTCACAAAGGTAACCAGCCAGGTGAGGTCCCCATGGGAGATCATAAGATACTCCCACCAGTAAGAATAGACCACTAATGAGTGGCAACAACAGGCACTTTTCTTACATAATAATTTGTAGATTATTGCTTGGTAGCAATAGGTAAAATTAACATTATTCACAACTAACAGGAGTCAAATATGTCCCATCAGTCTTCGTCAGAACCTTGTGCAAAACTAATTGTATTTTCCACTCAAGAACTGTGTGATATTATCAGACAGGGTAAAGCTAATGCAACTTCAACACTGTCTCTTTCAAAACCATTATCTTCTGCAACAAGTGGGTGTTACTTTTGGAGGTCTCCCTCTACTCAAAGAGCAACTTTTCAAGAAACTAAGAACCATTTGAATGCAGATTTCCATTCACTGAAAGTAATAGTTGGAAAACCATTGACATCCCTGATTTTCTGATAAAGATTTCAGCCCTTGCATTAGTCTGTGCTGGCAGTGCCGAGTCTCTGAAAGTTATGCCATTTTTTGATGATAGACATCAGTGCCATTTCCAGCTGTTTTCTTATTTAGCAGTGCACTGCCAACTAATGATTAAAAGCCACATGGATTGAGTTTTGATGCTGCAGAATGTTACTCTAATTCTCCTTATGAAAGTATAATACTTACATTTTGTTTTACATCAAAGTATTCCTCTTTTTTTTCAAAGATGTCCAGGAGGACAAAACCTGCCTTGTGATTCTTTAATTCCTTATTGTATATCTGAACAATCTTCAGATAAATGTACTGTAGTCCATTTGGTTTAGATGTTTTTCTACCAGAGGGATAAAGTAAATTTTTTTTTATATATCAAAGTAACTACTTCATTCCAAGAGACTGTAAGAAGGACCTAAGAGAGTAGCACACTATCATTGAATGTAATTTTTGTTTCATATATATTTTAACACTGCTCATACTTCATTACAAATGAGCAATATCTCCAACGTTATTTAAATTTAAGTTGATTGGTTTAGTGCCTCTGACTTAGTTTCTAAATCTGTTAATTCTGTAATAGTCTATTATCAGTTTGGCATGAGTTTGCAGAACACTAAAATGATGGTTATTGATATAGGCCATACTAGCTGAGCATTCATACTTCTACTAACCCTTTAAGTCATCTTTAACATTTGTTTGCAGCAGTATAGTTTGAAGATTTTCCAGTTGAGGACTATGATAGTTATATCTGAAGTGAATTCATTCTGCCTTTCTTCCATCATTATCTATGTCTCTATGGGCAACCAGTGGCAGCAGCAGAATTGTAAGTTTTTTTTACAGATCATGCTATTTTTATGTATGTCTACCTTGTAGAAAAAGGTCATTATCTTGAGGAACTCGGTTGCAAAGCTGGTAAGAGTCTGATGGATTTGGCCTCCCAGGACAAACACAGCTGCTAGCTATTAAAGAGCTACACTGTGTCCCTTTGGATTACAAAGCCATGACATTAATCTATGTAATCCTTAGAAACCTTTTACATTATTTGAGAAAAGTATTTTAAAGTATTAAAAGATGCTTATTAGGTTGCATTTAATGAAAGAGATAATAGTTCCTGAAACATAACCACTGCTTTCCACACTCTTTACATAATTTCAGCCATGTTATCGCCACAGTATCTGGGTTAGAGGCTAAAATATTCATGAATTTGTTGATGCACAGATGTCAACCATCAATGTTTATCTTTGACTGTTAGTATTTTAAGGGGTTGCTCCATTTGTTTGCATTTTTCAAGCAGATCAACACTCTGTTGAACTCCATTGTCTTAATGCACACAAATCCACATCAAGTGCCAAAAGGAGTGCTCCCAACTGCTACATGTTTTAGGTGGAAGTGTTCAACAGAATATTCAATTGACCTGATAGAACCCATCAGTGTCATGAAGAAATACAAACTAATACTGAGACTAGAATCTTGCCACCTCGCACTGTTGGTGTTTCAGGGGAACTGCGATGGCCAGAGATATACCAATTTCCACTTGAAGTATGTGCAACCATTCAATATCTCCTCTATGTCTCAGTGCACATATTGTAATAATACGCATAGTGTCACACACTATGTATTCCATCATTTGTACTATTGCAATAGTGCATGTCAAGAATTAGGCATCAATGATCATTTTAATGCCCCAGATGTCAATGCAATTGGTCAGAATGATTAATTGCATTGCTCGGGTTCCAAATCCAACAAAGTATCTAATTTATTCTGCAGCACACAGACTTTCAGTTATGTTACAAATCTGAAGATCTCCTGCTGCCAATCTTCCAGGCAATCTGTCCTGCTGAAAACAGGTTCCAAAAAATGGAATCTCTGGGCCCTATGAGGGTAAGAGAAATTGAACCCAGAGATGGTGACACTGAAAAGTAAAAATACCGGTATTAAAACTCTTTGAAAATAAGATTTGGAGGAATCAATGGGAGATACCTTCTCCTCTGGTCACAGAAGCACTGGGGTAAATGTTAGGTCATCTGTACTGAATGTTTTGATGCAAAGTGGACATTAGAATGAGATGCACACATTTCATATGACAGTTGACTTCAAAATGTGAACAAAAATGTTTAAATGCTTAACTGATGTAATGTTTCTGTATCATGATTCCACCTTACTTACCAAATAGAGTTTAATTGGGTGAAAATAATGTTCTTATATGATAAATTTTCCAAAAACGTTTGGATTGCATCCTTTGTAACATGCTGGAGTACCTTTCCATCACTCTGTAGTTTTAATACATGCTTTTCATATATTTATGACATTTTTGTTGATGAGAATTCTGTGGACTTCATAGAATCCCTATAATGTGAATCCCTTTGGCCCAACAAGTCCACACTGAACCTCACAGCATCCCACCCAGACCCATCCCCTTGTAACCCACCTAATCTACACATCCTGAACGCAATGGGCAATTTAGCATGGCCAATTTACCTAGCCTGCACATCTTTGGACTGTGGGAGGAAACTGGAGCACCCAGAGGAAACCCACACAGACACGGGGAGAATGTGCAAACTCCGCACAGACAGTTGCCGAGGGTGGAATCGAACCCGGGTTGCTGGCACTGTGTTAACCACTGAGCCACAGTGGAGCCCTGTGGATGGCTGGAGGGGTCCGCCATTTGGGGTACAAATCCAAACATGCCTATGCCATCAGTCCTAGCTACCAGTCCTTATTGCAATGTGTGAAATGCATTTTGTGAATGTAAGCAGCTTCTATTGTACACAAGTGCTACAGCAAATGACTCCACAGGAAACTACCCACTCTGTGCTCATGTGCTGAAAACCCAGATGGCACAAATGAGTTGAACTAACACCTTCATTCTCACCCAACGGCCCACAATATCTCACGAGCCTCTGACATATAATTGCTGATGTAGGCCCTCCTTGTTTATCCCCGGCTGCCCTCAACGAAGCTATCTATCTGCACCTAACACAACTAGGTTGTGTTTATCCTCTACTTTCTGAGGGCTGTCCTATACTGCCTCTTTCATTGCCTCTCCTCTTTTTGCTAACAAGTAACATATTTATTAACCTACATAATCCCATTGAGATGATTACATCTGAGCTGGTGCAGGATGCATTTGTAAGTTGTAACAATGCTTTCACCTCTGCTAGCGGTGCTTATCCCAGTGCTTTAAGAGGTGTATTTTGTCCTTTTTTTTAGAAGAGAGGATTATACAGAAAATTTTTAATTCACTCTTTGTGTGAGTTTGTTGAAAATATTCTATTGTTGTCTATTAAGTCAATGATCTTGAAATGAAGGTTATCAGAAAGTCAACAGAATGGGTGAAAAAAAGAGTATGGAAAAAATACTTCTTCTGTTGTTAGCCTTTTTGTGAAATCACAAAAGCACATGGGATCTAGATGCAAGGTGTAGGTAGCAATTAGCAAAAGTAAAGTTTATAGTAGGGGTCATCACATATTGGATAGCAAAAACAAGGAAGACAGAGACAAAGCATCGCCAGTTCAGATGTGAACTTACTGAGTGATTACTAACTGTTCCGGCTCTGACAGCTTATTCCATTAGCATTAGCACACGAATATATAACACTACTTTCTCCTTCTAAACGGAAAAAAGCAACAAACTATATATTATTTCACTATGCATTTCTTTGATATGGATTTTAAAGTTGTGTTTAAAATTTATTCCTCTTTCTTAGAAATCATGCATCTTAGACATGTAATATTTTAAATCTTGTTTGAAATGTATTGATCCCTGCACTTCAGAGGCAGATTTCGAAGTGTTGTCTGAGGATTGTTAGGCAGGGTCCTGCTGCTTTCCTATCGCCCTCCAGTTAGGTCCAGGGTGGCAAGGAATAGCCTTCCCAACTAGAGGCCAATTCAGGCCCTTCAATAGCTACTTAGAGGCCTCATTAATACTTTGGTGTGAATTCTTTCTGGCTGGGCACTCTGTCCAACTGAAGCAAGTACTGGCAGGAGTGGAGGTGTGAGGAGTAAGAACCTCTTTCTACTCTTCAAATCGACCCACACCTTCACCACATTACCTCGCACCCTTACCACCACCTCCAAACACCTGCTGGAGTCTACCTGGTCCAGATGAAGCTGCTTCACCCATCACTCCATGTGGCATTGCTATTCCTGCCATCTTAGCCTGCAGTACTCAGGGAGCAGATAGTCAAACTAGGATCTCATGCAGATTATCACTGCGGACTTTTCTTTTCTTATGAAAGAAGGGGGCCCCATTCTGACTGTTGCATAGAGCTGTCAGGGGTAGGCAAATCATGCCCCTTTTCACAGCAACCAGCTGCTGTATTCTGGAATGTAAAGATCTAGAATATCAGACAGCCAGTTTGCCTGCTGCTGCCGGACTGTAACAACTTAACCTAAATGTGATGTTAGGGTGCTGGAGGGCTATTGTGTCAATGGGTTGTGAGCACAGCTTGCAGGTAATAATTTGAGTCGGGTGTCAGTTGGGTATGATGCCAGCTGGGTAGGATGTCAAGTGTAAAGGGAGTAGGATCCCAGGAAAGTGATATTGTGTTGAGGATAGGTTGTGTCTGGTGGAAGAAATTAGGTCTGCCTGGGTTGGGGGTTTGGTGGGGAAGGATGGATGTCAAGCCTAGTTGGAGGAGGCCAGGGCTACTTCCAGGTGGTAGAGGTGGGTGTGGGTTGGGTTGGGGTGCAATTTCAGCATTGAATCTGATGAGGGGAAGTGGCGCTGGGCCTTGTCCAGCAAGAGAGGGAAGGTTGGGTTGGTTCAGCAGCAGGAGGCAGGGTAAAAGTCAGATCACAATCAACTGGAGGGAAGAGATGAGACTGTGGACTGTGTCAGATCCAGTGGAGGAGGGGCATAGTGTTGAGTCTAGTGGCACAGTTGTCATGTCAGATCCAGGGGTGGGGATGGCATTGATGGTATGGGGGGGGTGGGGTGGTTCGAAGCCCAGGTGGGATTATGGGTTAGGTCAAGTCTGGCAAGTTGTGGGGGAGCAGGAGTATGTCCCAGGGTGAATGACAGTGGAGAGTGGGGATAAAGGGGTTTGGATCCTGGGTAGAGTGTTGGCCCACAGTCCGGGCGCATATAAGCAGTCTGGGAAGGAAATGTTGTGGGTGTGTAAATGTAAATTTAACAGTTATTCAAGAGTTAGACTATGTCCTTGTCAGTCTAACTTTTCCTGAGTAGCTATTTTACTCAATATCATTAGAACCCTCTGAAGTTTCTAATTTAAATTAGGGTTCGAGGTGTAGAGGACTTTATTTTTATTCACTCCTGAGATATGGGCATTGCTGGCTGGACCAGCATTTTTAACCAACCCTAGTTGCCCTTCAGAAAATGCCTTGCTGTCACCTGCTGCGGGCTGACCTACAACGTCCTTAGGGAGGGAATTCCAGGATATTGAGCCAGCAACTGTGAAGGAATGGCAACATATTTTCAAGTCAAGATGGTGAGTGGCTTGGAGGGGAACTTGCAGGTAAAAGTGTTTCCATTTGTCCTGCTTTTTATGCACAGGGAATACTCGGGCAATTTTCCACATAGTGGGGTAGATGCCAGTGTTGTAACTGTACTGTAAGAACTTGGATGGGAGCAGCAAGTTCTGGAACATTAGTCTTCAGTACTATTGCCGGAATTTTGTCAATGCCCAAAGCCTTCGCAGTAATCAACGTCTTCAACTGTTTGTTGATATCACATGGAGTGAATCAAATTGGCTGAAGACTGGGGACTACTGGAGGAGGCTGAGATGGATCATCCACTCAGCATTTCTGGTTGAAGATTGCTACAAATACTTCAGCCATATCTTTTGCACTGATATGTTGGGTTCTTCTATCATTGAGAATGGGGCTACTTGTGGAGCCTCCTCCTCCTGTGAGTTGTTTAATTGTCCACCACCATTCACGACTGGATGTGGCAGGACTGCAGAGCTTAGATCTGATCTGTTGGTTGTGGGATCACTTAGCTTTGTCTGCTTCAGCTGTTTGGCGTGCAATTAGCCCTGTTTGGTAGCTTCACCAGGTTGACACCTAATTTTAATGTATGCCTGGTGCTGCTCCTGGCATGCCCTCCTGCACTGTCCATTGAACCACGGTTAACCCCTTGGCTTGATGGTAATGGCCGAGTGGGTGATATGCTGAGCCATGATGTTGTAAATTCTGCTGATGATAGCCCAGTCTTAAGTTGCTAGATCTATTCGAAATTTAGCACAGTGATGGTGCCACACAACATGATGGAGGGTATTATCAATGTGAAGGTAGGGTTTCATCTTCACAAGGACTGTGCAGTTGTCACTCTTACTGATACTATCATAGACAGATTCATCTGGAGCTGGCAGATTGGTAAGGATGAGATTGAGTATGTTTTTCCCTCTTGCTGGTCTGGAATCAATGTTGAGGACTGCCAAGGTAACTCCCTTCTGACTAAATACCACTGTGCTGCCACCTTTACTGGGTCTGTTCTTCTGGTGGGACAGCATATATCCAGGGATGTTGATGGTGGTCTGGGACATCATCTGTAACAGATGACTATGTGAGCATGACTATGTCAGACTGTTGCTTAAGATCTGTGAACCTCCGGATTTTGACACTAAGCCCTAGATGTTAGTGAGGAGGACTTTATGGTGTCGACAGGGCTGTTTCTACCGTTGTCTTTTCCACTGCCTAGACCAATGCTAGGTGGTCAATCAGTTTCATTTCCTTTTGAAACTTTGTAGTGATTGATACAACTGATTGACTTGCTGGCCATTTCAGAGGGCAGTTAACAGTCACCCACATTGTTATGGGGTTGCAGTCACATATAGGCAAGGTAAGGACTGCAGTTTTCCTTCTTTACAAGACATTATTGAACTATATCGGGTTTAATGACAACCCATGGTTTCCAAGTCACCATTAGACTTTTAATTCCATAATTGTATTGAATTCAAATTCCACCATCTGCTTTTGTGGGATTTGAACTCAGGGCCCCAAGAATATTACCTGGGTCTTTTGATTACTAGTCCTGTGACAATAGCACTATATCATTGTTTCCTAACTTTTGGAAAAAGGAATAAAGTTTGTAAGCTGCTATTGAATTTGTTGGCTGTACATCTGACTAGCACCTGTTGGAGGATATAAACAATATGAGCAAATAAACAATAAGGGTGGTAATGCGATGCTGATATTGTGTAGCTCGTCCAACACCTAGAATATAGGAACACATTCATTACATCTTTCAAGCACGTGAGTTTTTCAAATGAGTAGTACTCTTACATGTATATGTGTGTTGATAGTGAGTGAAAGTTATCTGTGATGACTGATGCTGTAGTTCTGGCTGAGAGATTTATATTGTAATTTATCCATAGCCTAGAGGATGGTAACTGCCTATGCTCCCATCCTTTACATTATTTATCCATGGTCATGCATTTGTAAACTTGGTACTTGCCCCTTCCAATTGCTTCTTGGCAAATACAGGGAAGTGGCAGAACACAAGGCAGAGTAAGTGTGGGATATAATGGGGAAGACTGTAGCTGAGCATTCTGGGTGCTGGAATGGGTAGGCCAGTGGAGTCGTAGGAAACCCTATGTAGCATGGCAGCAACCCAGATAGAAGAAAATGAACAGTAGAAGAAGGAATCACGAGAACAGGCTGGGAGAAGACGGAACTCCAAAAAGTGATCTGTTGAGAAAGCAAGTCTCAGAGCATCCTAAGGAGGAAGAGATGACTAGAAATTAACCAGAGCAAGTGAACACGTAGGAACAAAGATCTGCAACAGGGTCCAGGATATCAAGTGAACAAATCCAATAGACTATCCACATTCAAGAAAGGTTCTGATGATAGACAAAAATTGCTACATCATTGGTCAATGGGGACCAGAACTTATGACCTACAGATAAAAGAATAGTTAATCCGCCTGTCAAGTAATTTGTCTTGTTTCATTTATTAACTAAATTTGCAGTTCCCAATTCACATTTCATTTTCCTGAGAAACAGACGGCAC
Source organism: Rhincodon typus (assembly GCF_021869965.1). Taxonomy (NCBI): domain Eukaryota; kingdom Metazoa; phylum Chordata; class Chondrichthyes; order Orectolobiformes; family Rhincodontidae; genus Rhincodon; species Rhincodon typus. The sequence continues at coordinate 38,362,948 of NC_063347.1, forward strand.
TAATTCCTGATGTGAAAGTCAGAGCAGAAACCTTGCAGCAGCATTTCACTTCTTCCTTCTCCAGAGCTTTAGAAAATCTGTTTTCACAAAAATTTCCCAGCATGCTCTCTGGACATGTCCTCCTCCATGATAGACTGCACCCTTGTTGCTTTGACAGCACCCTATCACCAACCTGCCAAGTTTATCAGCAGAAGAGGTTTCCACTCCATGAGTGTCCAGCCTAAGTGTGACCTTCAAAGCCAGAATTTGGAAACCTGTATCAGACATCCTTAGAGATGCCAAGATTTGCCTCCATCCTACATTCTCAGGCCATACATGGATGGCTGCTAGGAAGCCAGAGCTAACCCCTCCAAACATGTCCATTGGTACCTTTATGAAGCCCTCAAATTGATGCAGAATGAAGATACATGCTGACCATGCTTCCACCAGGACCATAGTGGAACAGATCATAGGCCTCCCTAAGATGGGTTTTCGATGCCTGGACCATTCTGGTGGAGCTTTGTAGTATAGCCCAGAATGGGTCATGCCATTGTGGCAAGCTGTGCCTTTACAACCTGAGTTGAGAAAGAAGATGGGCGAACACCCTGGATGCAGAGGAAATCAGGAATTGAGAGCAGTCTTCTGAGGATGACAGTGAGGATCAGGACATTGACCAGAGCGGCTTTCAAGATAGAGCCTTGTACTATGGAGAATGAGAAACAAGAGAGAGAGAACCTCAAATATTAAGAGATTTACAACGTGATGTAGTATCTAAACCACTGACTGTGAATAAGATCCTAGGTGAATACAAAAATACATTCACAGGGTTAGGACATGTTCCAACAGAATATCATCTTGAAATGTAAGATCAGTTCAGCATTTCCTGAGGAAAGTCCCAGCTGCCCTCAAGGTCAGTTTGAAAGACAAGATAGAAGAGCTAGAAAACAAAGGAGCAATCAAGAAAGTGATAACTTACACAGAATAGATTAGCAACATGGTAGCAGTGAAACAGCCTGGAAAGTATGCAGCCACCCAAAGGGTACAAATAAAACTCTGAAATGAACTCACTATCCCATGTCAACCATTGAAGGAGTTTTGCCACAATTTACAACGGCAAAAATCTCCATCACACTAGATTTGAAGGATGGTTGCTGGCAAGTGAAGCAACTTGGAAGCAATAACTTTCTAAATACATTCCGGATGCCTCTTGGGAGATACAAATAGTGATGCATGTTGTTTGGCATTTCCACTGCTCCAGAAGAATATCAATGCTGTCAATGTGAGGTAGGTAGTAATCATAATAGCAATGGAAGCTATGATGGATGATCTGCTAGCTTATGGTTGTGGGCACACAATGGAAGAAGTCTTTGCTGACCATGATCAAAATCTAGTGCGGCTGCTCAACCAAGCTTGTCAGGTATTCTTGAAGCTGAACGAGTAAAAAGAAATTACCAGTGGGGACTAGAAGTTGTTGCTTTTTGTCTGCACTCATCAGAACTGGCACACAAGAAACAGGCCTGGAAAGAAAGACAACATTTTATGCAGAATGAGAAGACATTTCTGACTTGTTGGGTCATAATTGCCATGGAGATGTAACAAGAATAGTTAACCATTAATCGTAACTTTTAGACCAAGCAGGTAGACCCTGACTATTCAAGGAGTTGCCATGGGGAAGTAGCGAGGTTTGGCTGTCTCCATGTCACTTTTTAAAAAAAAATGTACAATGCATAATGGAATAGAATACAAAAGCCTTGAGTGGCAGCACTGAGGCAGGAGAAGTAGTAATGTGTCCCCAGTAAGTGAGTAGGAAATGAAAAGGACAGGAAGGGTTAGTGGTTTGGGAGAATGAGGTATGTGAGCCAGTGTGTGAACGTGAGGCATGCAATAATGAGACTCATAACCATGAGCCTTGGTGAGAGGAGTGTGAGTTGAAGTGAGAGGTGAATATAGAGTAGCAGATGAAAACATTGGCACTTAACCTTGCAGACCACAGATCATTTACCTTTTTCCTGTACTACTGGGGCATTTCTTTTAACCCAAGACACCACATTATGTCCAGTCTGGCTAAGGCTGGTGACGCTGCCTCTGTTGCTAGTCACCAGGAGAAAGGATGGCCCTTCTCTCCATGACCCTGTCCACAATCACCTCGAGGTCCCTGTCCACAAAGCTGGGAACTAAATTCCCTTTCTGAGCCAGACAGCTACACAATTAATGAGCTGAAGTGTGCATGAGAAAAGTTGACATGTGCCATGGCGTACTGGGCACCATGAATCTCACTCAAAGAAACACATTGCCCACAAAATGGCAAAATTCAGTTCATGGAATCATAAAGTTATTACAGCAGAGAAAATATCATTTGGCCCATTGCATCCATGGCAGTGCTGCGTAAAGCAATTCAATCAGTCTCATTCTTTCTCTTTCACCCTTTAAATTTATTCCCTCAAATGCCCATCCACCTTCCTCTTGATTTCATTCATTGGTTCCATTTCCATCATTTCTTAGGCAATAAGTTCCAGATCCACTTGCCACATAAATAAAATATCTTTCCCCAAACCCCTCATATGTCTTGCCTGAGAACTCAAGTTTGTTCCCTTGTTGCAGCAAATTAAATAATATAATCCCATTTTGAATCTTAATAAAATTATTGCTGTTTAACAGCCTGTGACCCTTGTGGAAGGTATATTTAAAAAATATTGAAAGCTATCAGAATATGCAAGTACATGGCAATCCAACCATCGTGCAAATATTAAATAGTGTAGAGAAGGGTAATGATTTATTGAGGTGCATATTTTTATATTGATTACGAATAACAGCTCAATAAAATTGCTCACTCACTGTTTGGCACATTAAAGTCACAAGATAAATCTAAAACAGGAAGCCTGGATCATCTTAAGTAATTTATCCAAAAAGAAAAATCCAGTCCTTCCATCACAAAAAACAGCAGGTTCTTGACTGCCTCAAGGGTTTTTTTTCTCCTGTACGTTACATGGAAGTCTATTTCATGTGTTGGTTCATCTTGATATGAAGGAATTCTTTCTTACATCAATTGTAAATTTTTCTTTCATCTGTCAAGCCTTACCTTGAAGTAGTGCTCCAGATGCATCAACCCAACACCATTTAATATTACATAGTGCTGTTCAATCTACTCACACAGGTCTTTTTTCCTGACTAATTAGCTAGAGATTTTAGTCTTCCCTCAGCTTAACCCACCGACACAAAGGAGGAATTTTAACCCCCGGCTTCCCTTCTACTTCGAAGGATGAAAGGGTTGTGGGTTGGTTAAAACTTCAAGTGTAATGAAAGGTAGCTCTTGCTCATAGCTGTAAAGGTGACAAGTCCTGAGGAGACTCTATGTCTTATTCTCGAGATGTAGGGACGCTCATGAATTAAGCTCCCACAGTGTAGTTAAATTTTATACTCACCAACTGAATTTCAATAGGTCCTGGAAACCTGCTGCTAAAGGGAAACAGAAGCAGCTAGATCAAGACGTCTTGCCCAGCACTGCTTGTGAATCAAGAGAAGTAACACTGTTCCTCCAGCCCCACAAACAAACTTAACATTAACCTTTGTCTCTCGCCCTTCCAGTTACTATAATATTGACTCGACTCCTGTCTGTGATGTACCTCCCCTCAACTATATCCAAATCCCTCCATCCTCCAGTCCTTTCTTGTACCAAAATGACATAGCGGTATTGGCACTGGATAGTAATCCAAAGATAGGTGAGGGCCTGAGATCTAATCCTACCATGACAAATGGTGGAATTTATTTTCTTTTAATCTAGATTAAAATTCCAATGATGACATAACAAACCATCTTGTACATTAATACACTAATGAAGTCTCACAGTGTCAGGCAAAACTAGTCAAACAAAACTCCTGCTGGTTACCACATATTGTGCACCCTTTGGAGGCCTCTCAGTTGCAGGGTTTCTTACTTCTTGTGATATTCCCAGTCTGTTCCACAGCCCAATTTCTTGTCAAATTATGCTACCCACATTGTTCTAAGCTATGAATACTATGAAAACAATAGAGATTCTACTGTAAGGAGAAATTATTGACATTTCTGTGACTACAGACAAGACTCCAAGATGGTCAAATAAAATAAAGAACTATGGATGCTGAAGCAGAATCAAAGCAGAAATTGCTGGTGACATTCAGCAGGTCTGACAGCATCTGTGCAGGGAAAGCAGAGTTAACGTTTTGAGTACAATTCTGAAGAAGAGTCATTGCATTCAAAAGGTTAATGCTGCTTCCTCTCCACAGATCCTGTCAGACCTGCTGAGTTTCTTCAGCAATTTCTGTTTTTGCTATAGGATGTATGTTGCCCTTTTGGGGCCAGGGTCAAAGACGTCACTGAGTGATCACATGAAGGAAGAGTGAGAGTAGTCAGATTGCACGGTCCATGTCGGTACTCATGACATAACCAAAATAAAGAGGGATGAGGCACTGAAAGCATAATGTAGCGAGCTAGGAAATAAAAAGCTGGACCTCAAAGGTAGTAATCCCAGGATTACACGTTGGGTCACCTGCTAGCCATGAGGAATGGGTGAATAGATCAGTTGAATGTGTGGCTGGAGGGATGGTGTAGGAGGAAGGAATTTAGATTCTTGATTAACTTGATGGACTAATTCCGCTGCATCCCAGCAGGAGGAGGACCAATATCCTCTCAGGGACATTTGGTAGGACCATGGAGAGGCTTTACACTAAAGTGGCAGGGGGATGGGAACCTAAACATGGAGACAAAATTGAGGGAAAATATAGAAATGAAAGATAGGAAAGACATGTTTGAGGAAAAAATATTAAAGCTTTACAGAGTGCATATAAGAGGTTAAGTAGAAAATTTAAAAACAGTACGTCAAAAGCAGTAATCTCTGGTTTACTCCTGGTGCCAGGCTCGAATGAAGGAAAGCATAAAAGGGTAATGCTGATAAATCAATAGCTGAAGAGGTGGTGTAATGTTCAGGGATGCAGGTTCTTGGATCATTATGATCTCTATTGTGGTAGAAAAAACCTGTTCAAAAAGAATGTGTTTCACCTGTACTGGAAAGGGACCGATAAAGTAGTGGAAAGATTCGCTAATTTTGTTAAGGGAGACTATAACTATTAGAGAAGGGGGAGTGGAGGAATCCTAAGTAATCCTAAATGGAAAGATAGAGAGGATTGTTTTGAATCTGAAAATAACAAGCTAATTAGAAAAGACAGACAAGAGCAAGTCAGAGAACGAAGTAAGGCTAATGAACTCACGGCATGTTTGGGAACATGGGATTAGGACATTATAGCTGTTACTAAAACTTGGCTGAGGAATGGACGAGACTGGCAACTCAATGTTCTGGGTTTCAGATGCAATAGGAGTGGCAGAAAGGGAGGCAAAACAGTAGGAACAATGGTGTTTTTGATTAAGGAAAACATTACTGCTGTAACTAGTGAATATATTTCTGAAAAATTGTCTACTGAAAATATATGGGTTGAAATTAGAAATAAAAAAGGGAATGATCACCTTTGATAGCATTACACTATAGACCCCCAACTGTTAGAGGGAAATTGAGGGCCAAATATGTAGAGAGATCTCAGATATACGTAAGGTTGTAATAGTAGGTGATTTTAATTTTCCAAACTAGGACTACCATAATGTTAAAAGTTTGGATGGTGAAGAGCTTGTTAAATGTGCTCAAGAAAATTTTCATTATCAGTGTTCCTACTAGAGAAGGAACAAAACTTGACTTTCTCTTGGGTAATAAAATTGAATAAGGCTGAATAAGACTCAAGTGATGGAAGTGATAATAAGATAACACTTCGGGTCTAATGATCATAATTCTATTTGTTCTGAAATTGTTGTGGAAAATGATAAGTCTTCCACAAAATTTAAAGTTTTTAATTGGATTACGGCAAATGTTAATGTAATGAGAGAAGAACTCTCAAAAATTGATTGGCATAGACTGTTCACAGGTAAAGTGACATGTAGTAAGGATTTCAAAAGTGTGACAATGAGAGTTCAGAGTCATTATGTTCCTGTTAGAGTAAAAGGTAAGGCTGGTAGGATTGGAGAACAACAGATGAATAAAGGTGAATATCAAGATTCTAGTCAAGAATAAAAAAAATCATATATTAAATATAGACAACTAGATTCAAATGAATCTTTTGAACATTATAAAGAGTGTAGGGGCATTCTTAAGAGGGAGATCAGGAATGCAATGAGATGAAATGAGATAACCTTGGCAAATAAGGTTAAGGATAATCCAAAGAGATTCTACAAGTGCATCAAGGGCAAGAGAGCAACTAGAGAGAGAGTAAAGCCCCTTAAAGATCAAATAGGTCGTCTTGGCACTGAGCCTCAGGAGATGGGAGAGATGTTAAATGAAAATTTTGCAACAGTTTTTACTGTGGAGAAAGAAATGGAGGCTAGAGAACTCAGGAAATAAATATTGATATTTTGAAAGTAGTTCACATCACAGAAGAGGAAATACTGGAGGTCTTAAAAAATATAAAGGTGGATAAATCTTTGGGACCTGATCTAGTGTATCTGAAGATGTGGGAACTTAGGGAGGAAATTACAGGGCCTCTTGCAGAAATATTTGTATCATCTATAACTACGGGTGAGGTGCCAGATGATTGGAAAGTGGCTAATGTTGTGTCTTTGAGAAGGGTTGTAAAGAGAAGCCAGGGAACTATAGATACGTGAGTCTGACATTGGTGGTGGGTAAGTTGTAGAAAGTGATTCTGAAAGATAGGATTTAAATGCATTTGGAAAGGCATAAATTGATTAGAGGTAATCAGCATGGCTTTGTGTGAGGAAAATGGTGTCTCACAAATTTGACTGAGTTTTTTCGAGCAAGTAACCAAGAATATTGAGGAGGGCAAAGCAGTAGACATTGATTACATTAGTAAAGCCTTTGATAATGTTCTGTATGGAAAACTAGTTAATAAAGTTAGATCACATGGGATTCAGGGTGAACTTGCCAGTTGGGTACAAAATTGGTTTAATGGCAGGAGACAGAAAGAGATGATAGAGTATTGTTTTTCCAACTGGAGGCCTTTGACCATCAGGGATCCACAGGGACTGGTGGTTGGTCCACTTTTGTTCATCATTTATATCAATGATTTAGATGAGAATATGGAAGGCATAGTAAATTTGTGGATGACACTAAGATTGGTGGTATAGTGGGCAGTGAAGAAGATTACATAAGATTACAAAGAGATCTTGATCAATTGGGTCAACGGGATGAAGAGCGGCAGATGGAGTTTAATTTGGATAAATTTGAAGGAAAACAAACAAGGGCAGGACTTACACAATTAAAAGTAGGGCCTTGGGTAATGTTTTAGAACGAGACACCAAGGAGTTTAGGTACATAATTCTTTGAAGTTTGCGACACATATAGATAGGGTGGTTAAGAAGTCGTTTAGCATGCTTGCCTTCATTGCTCAGGCCTTTGAGTATAGTTCGGACATTATATTGAAGTTGTACAAGATATTGATAAGCCTCTTCTGGAGTACAGTGTCCAGTTCTAGTTACCCTGTTATAGGAAAGATTATTAAGCTGGAGACATTCAAAAGAGATTTGTCAGGATGTTGCCAGGAAGGGAGGGTTTGAGTTAAAAGGAGAGCCTGGATAGGCTGGGACGTTTTTCACTGGACTGTAGGAGTTTGAGGGTTGACCTTATAGAGGTTTATAAAATCATGAGGAGCGCAGATAAGGTGACTGATAGGGTATTTCCCCTAGGGTGGGGCATTTCAAAACTATGGCGCAATTTTTGAGGTGAGAAGAGAAAATTTTAAAAAAAGCATGAGGGCCAACTTTTTTACAAAGAGTGCGGTTTGTGTGTAGAATGAACATCCAGTGAAGTGGTGGATGCAGGTATAGTTAAAATGTTGAAGAGACATTTAGATAAGCACACAAATAAGAAGTATTTGAAGAAATAAGTGCCAAGTGCAGGCAGGTGGGCCTAATTTAGTTTGTGATTATGGTCGGCATGGACTGGTTGAACCGAAGAGTCTGTTTCTGTGCTGTATGACTCCATGACTCTATGACTATGATAGAAAAATAGAAAGCAAAAGTGGAAGGCAGAAGAAACAAGGGATAACAGCAAATGTGGCTGTAATACTATAAAAGCTATGCAAAAATCTTTAAAAAAAGACAAGTCGAAAGGTACTAGAGCTGCGTGCGAGGAGCATTTGCAATAAGACAAATGAATTAACTGTGCAAATAGTTATAAACAGGTACAGTATGATTGAGATTACGGAGATATCATTGTGGGGTGACCCAAACTGGGAACTGAACATCCAAAAGTATTCAATCATTAGGAAAGACAAGCAAAAGGAAAAGGTGGTTAGTGGAAGACGATATCACTTTAGTAGTGATAAAATTTATTGGTGCAGGAAATCTAGATGTGGAATTAGTCTGTATGGAGCTAAGAAGAAACAAGGGGCAGAAAACATTAGTGAGAATTTTCTATATGACTCTGAATAGTAACTGTAAAGAGGGGAGGGCATAAAATAGGAAATTAGAGATACATACAACAAGAGTGCTGCAATAATCATGTATGATTGTAATCCACATATAGACTGGGCAAACCACATTAGCAATGATACAATGGCAGATGAATCCCTGGAATGTTTACACAATGCTTCTTTTGGGCAATCTGTTGAAGAATCAGCGAGGGAACAGGCTATCCTAGATCTGGTTTTGTATATCGGAAAGGGGTTAATTAATAACCACCTTGTGAGAGATCTTTTCAGAAACAGTGACCATAGCATGATGGAAGTCTTCCTTGGGATACAAAGTGAAGTAGTCCAATCTGAAAATGGGGCCCTAAATTTAAACAAAGGAAACTGCAAGGAAGCGTGAATTGACTGCAATATATTGGATAACTTCATTAAAATGTGTTAGTGGATAGGAAATGGTTAACATTTAAGGAATTATTGCATGTAATGAACAGTTACACATTCCTTTTAGGTGAAAGTGCACAACAGGAGAAGTCGTCCAACTATGACTAACAAGGTAATTTACAGATTGTATTAGAGCCAAAGAGGAATCATATAAAGTTACACTGGGAGCTGTTTAGAATTCAGCAAAGGAGGACCAAAAGGTTGTTTGAGAGGAAAAAGATAGAGTTATGAGAGTAATTCTGCAAGGAAAATAAGTACAGATTGTGAGGGCTTCTATCAGTATGTCCACCTTGTCAAGGCCAATAAGGATCTTATAAACTTCAATCAAATCAGCCCCCAAGTAAAAATAAACTGACCCTTTCTCCATAAAACAACCTGCACTTTCCAGGTATCAATGATCTAAACCTCCTCTGAACTACTTCACCAATGCCATTTATAACTGAAACATAACAGCCTTACTTTTATATTCAATGCTTCGTGTAAGCACTTCACTAGCCTTCTTAATCACCTGCTGTAATTGCATGCCAATGTTTTATATCTGACCAGAACACCTAGAACCCTCTGCACCCACCATGTCTTCATTGTTCCTTCTTCTTTACGAGTATAGTCAAATTTCTGTTCATTGAAGATATTGATGCGCCAATCTTTCTGTTTGCACATCACATTCAATTGTTTCTTCTTCCTTCTCGTCTTGCAAACCTTAAGGTTGCAGGGCTGTGGTAGAATTCTGCAGGAGACAGCAAATGCAGTTCATTCTGCCCACTACATCAAATGGACTCTGTTTTGGTATTTCAGAGGTGGTAACCTTCATTGTCCCATGCAGGGTTGTCCCTTTGGTCAATTTTGCTGGAAATAGTACTCAATGATGTCCATAATTCAGTAACTGCGTCCCCAGTGAGCTGCATACAGTGATGGCAGGGCAGATCTTTCAGATCCCAAATAAGTGTACTTGTATGTAAAAACATTTAAAACTAAGTCAGCTAAAATACGGGTGCTGGAGTTATCATCACACTTGCCGTAATTCTCTCTGCCTTAAGACACATTTTTAAAGTTGCAGTCTAGCAGTCTCATTGGGATCAAATGCAGAAAATGCTGAAGAAACTCAGCAGGTCTGTCGGTATTTGTGGAGAAAGAAATAGAGCTAATGCTTCAATTCCAACATGACTCTATTTCTCTCTCCACAGATGCTGTCACACACGTTGAGTTTCTCCAGGATTTTCTGTTTCTGTTTCAGATTTCTAATATCTGTAGTATTTTACTTTCACTGAATTGGCATTGGAATGCTCAGTAGAAATTAAATGTTGAACTTGCTGGTTGAACTAACAGCAGCCAGCAGTTACAGAGGAAAGACATGTGCTGAAGGAGTGCTGCAATACCAAAATGTAGCAGCAGACACCAGCAGCAAGTTGCAAATCAAATGAATTGCAAATATAGATTTGTATGGAGGTCAAAAAAAGAGCACTTTAATAAGTTGTTAATAAGTTTAACAAACCATCATCCCAAAGAGTAGAGTAAGGAAACCCTGATCTGAATGGATAAGCATTTCCAAAGTGTATAAGTGATAAAGATTACAAGCTTCAGTGAAGCGCCTAATTTTATCTGATTGCCCATATTTAGGAGATGCAATTGTGCACTGTTAGCAAAGCCCCACAGAACTTCCCTCACATATATGTAGAATGTTTTGTTTTGCACCAGGACACATTGACTATGACTCTCACACACATACATACATACATATACTATAGACAGTTTTCAAAATAACAAATGGATTTGATACCACCTATTTGCAATTATTTATCTGCCTAGGTATATTAATCTTCTTACTTTCAAAGAATAATCTTGGATATCATCTGTGTCTGGGCCAGCATTTAGTACTGATTCCTAATTGAACCTGAGAAAGTGATTGGGAGCTGTCTCTTGAACCATTGCAGTCCTTTCACTGTAGGTGGATACACAATGCTGTTAGGGGGGCAAATGCAGGATTTTGACCCAGTGACACTGAAAGGACAGAGATATATTTCCAAGTCCGGGTGGTGTATGATTTGGAGGGGAACTTGCAGGTGATGGTGTTCCCAATTATCTGCTGCCCTTGCCCTTCTTGATGGTAGAGGTTACATGTTTGGATGGTGCTGTCTAACCAGCAAAATGAGTTGTTGCAGTGCATCCTTTACATGGTATAGAGACAACAAGGTGCAGGGCTGGATGAACACAGCAGGCCAAGCAGCATCATAGGAGCAGAGAGGCTGACGTTTCGGGCCTAGACCCTTCATCAGAAAAGGGGGAGGGGAAGGGGGTTTTGAAATAAATAGGGAGAGAGTGGGAGGCGGATAGAAGAGGGATACGAGAGAGTTGCAGTGGGAGAGAGATCCCTTGAGGTTTGTCCGGAGGGAGGAGGGTAACTTCTTCAGGTTAGGCATCCTTAGAAGAGGTTTCGCAGTGGGGTTAAAATCGAATCAGAG